>NC_044565.1:56294377-56594377 GCF_007565055.1 Rhinopithecus roxellana | reverse complement strand
TGAGAAATTTTATGTAAGTGGATTTATGTCGCCTTCAGCGTGTGACTTCCGACATGAAGCAAAATGCTTTGAAGATGCACCATGTTGTTGATGTGTCAACGTCCATTCCTTACTGCTGAGTAGTGTTCCACAGGATAGGTAGAGCACGATGCTTTTCATCCATTAAACAGATGATGAACATTTGGATTTCAAGTCTGGAGTCACTATGAATAAAGCTCTTATGAACATCATATAATACTTTATGTGGACATGTATTGTTATTTCTCCTGGACAAATACCCAGGAATGAAATCTCTGGGCTAGAAGTTAAACTGCCACATTTGTTTTCCAAAGTCACCAAGCAATTTTGCATTTCCAGCCACAGTGCCTGGGAGTTTTCGGGGCTCCATCTCCTCATTCACACTTGATAGCATCAGCTGTTTGCATTTTAGCCATTTAGAGGTTGTGTGGCAACATCTCACTCTCAGTTCCTATTTGCTTTCCTTAATTGTTAAAGATATGGAACATATTTTCCTGTCCTTATTTGTTATCCATATATTTTCATTGGTGAAATCAATGAAATCTTTGATCTATTTTTTGATTGTGTTGTTTATCATCTTAGTGATTTGTAACAGTTCTCATCTATGTTTAAAAATTGGTATGTAATAGATGTATATCTTTTTGATATACATGTGATAATCTGATGCATTCGTATAATCAAATCGGGGCATTGGGATATTCATCACCTTGAATATTTATCTTTTTTTACATATATCTTTATGTATATGTATATACATATACATATATATCTTTCATATCAAATACATAAAATATGTATCTCTTCTTTATAAGAACATTCAGCCGGGCGCGGTGGCTCAAGCCTGTAATCCCAGCACTTTGGGAGGCTGAGACAGGCGGATCACGAGGTCAGGAGATCGAGACCATCCTGGCTAACACGGTGAAACCCCGTCTCTACTAAAAAATACAAAAAACTAGCCGGGCGAGGTGGCGGGCGCCTGTAGTCCCAGCTACTCGGGAGGCTGAGGCAGGAGAATGGCGGAAACCCGGGAGGCGGAGCTTGCAGTGAGCTGAGGTCACTGCACTCCAGCCCCGGTGACAGAGCGAGACTCCATCTCAAAAAAAAAAAAAAAAAAAAAAAAGAACATTCAAATTATTCTCTTTTAGCCATTTTGAAATGTATAATCCATTAATGTTAACTGTAGTCACCCTAATGATCTATAAGACACCTGGTCTTATATTTTCTAAGTGTGCATTTTTATCCATTAACTTCTGATCTACTTTTTAGATTTATCTTTGTGGTTTTTAGCAGTTTTATAATGATGTGCACATATGTGACTCTCCTTGTGTTTATTGTGCCTGGAGTTCATAGTAATTCTGACATCTGTAGTTCAATGTCTTTTTAAAGTTTTGGAATATGCTCTGGCATTTGATCTTCACGTACAGCATCTGCCTGATTTTCTGTCCACTTTTTGACTAGAACCTTCACTACTCATTTTCTCACCTTCTTGCCTTATCCCATAGTTTCTTTTGTTTTTTCTAGCATTTTCAGTCCTTTCAACTCTCAGTCTGGATGCATGTTTCTGATCTGCCTTCACGTCAATGATTCTTTTTTCTGCTGTGTCTAAATGACTGTCAAATCCATTGATTGTCTTCTTAGTTTATTTTACTTTTCAGTCTTACGTTTTTCATTTAGTTCTCTCTTATAGTGTCAAATTTCTGCTGAAGTTCTCCACCTTTTCTTTTAATTCCTTGAACGTATAAAGCATAGTTTCTTTACAATAAATCCATTGTAAATGAGTGAATTTATCGTATCTTTTATAAGTTTAAAACTTTAAATTTTGTAAGTTTAAAAGCATGGAAGGAAATACCATATAGTGCTTAAGGACACATATGTAGTAAAAATGTAAAGAAAAGTATGGAATTAGAAACAGCAGACTCAGGGTGATGATTCCCTTTGAGTTAGAAAGAGACAGTGGTGATTGGAAAGGGCTTAGAAAGTAGGAAATCATCGTTTTACTTCTCGCTGGGTGAAGATAACATGGATCTTCATTCTCCTTTTCCATGTCTTAAGAAGGTACAATCAATAAAAAGGCAAATGCACAGGTGTGTGTATGACATAAGGCAGTGAGGAGCGAATAGCAGGACAAACGGTGCAATGTGCACCTGCTCCTCTCAGGAGGGTTCGCTGGGTGAAGCCAGGGCTGAAGCAAGGAGTCTACGTGGGAGCTGGGGCTGAGCGGGCAGCTCGCTTCAGGGTGGGCACAGGGGGAGTGCAAATATTGGGTCAGCCAGTGTCTGAAAGGCAACATCATCTCTGGTGGATTTGACAGAGGGCATGAGATAGAACGAAAGTTGGCTCTGAAGTCACCCTAAGGACCAAGGAAATCCAAGGATGGAATTTCCATTTACTGAAGAGGAACACTGTGGGAGGGGCGGGCTAAGTGAGGAGAAAGAAGAGCTTGGATTTGAGCCCATGAGGGCTGAGGTGTTGTTCCTTGTCCAAATGGAGCTCTCAAGTGCATAGCTGGAGAGGGGAATCCAGAGTTCAGGGAGGAGCTCAGGTAGCCCAAAAAGGAGGTGGATTTCACCCTGCATACGAGACACAGGACCTTCGCCTACCTTACAAAAAAAAAAAAAATAAGAACAAAATTGAAATATTGTTAGTAAACTTTTAAAAATTTTATTTACAGACAAGTCTACCATGTCACCGTAAGTTTATGCACTGCTGGAAATGAACAAATGTAGCCCCATAAGGAATAAAACCTGAGAGATGCCATATGTCTAAAGACATGGTAGTCAGACATTTTTGTAATCATATTTCTATGATAAATGCACAGTACAATTTTTGAAAGCATAAATATGATTTCTAAGAATTCATATTCTAATTAATAGCTACAACTCTAAACATTACTTCATACCTTATTTAAGCTGATTTCTTTTTCTCTAGTCACTTTGCAAATGGAAATGTATGAATTGAAATTTATAGCTCTACCCTCAAGATTCTCAAACCATATACATGGCCAGATCAAATGCTTAGTGATGTTTGAAAATGTTCACAAAAGAACTATGAGCACATAAATTGTAGGATAGTCTATGGCACAGCATGTGTGATAAAGTTAGTACAAAGTATTTAAAGACATGTCAGTCAACTCTTTTTATATAGACAAACAAGATCTTTTACATACTGAATGGAAATTGTGTAGAACAGAAGTTTTTAAAATTTATATTAAACATTGCTTAACTAGTAAATCCTGTCAGCATAGAAATAATTTTTTTTTTGTAATTCTCAAAGAAGAAAATAGTATATGCTTTAATTCATTGTTACATAGTTGGCTGGAAAAATGCCAGTTTGACCTCGAAGCTTTCCTTCCCACCAATCAAAATGTGAATCTGTTTTTGATATAACTGTGATTCTGTCTCCAGCTTGAAAATTCAAATCCCCAGGCTGCTGTCCTTCAAATGAATACAGCGCTGTCACTTCTATGGGTGGATTCAAATTGCCTAAAACAAGAAAAAAGTATTCACATATTTATGTTCTTTAAGGGAGAAACTGGGGGTAACTGCTGGTAAGATACAAATTAACCACTTAGGGCTTGGCATGCTGGTGTCTTGGAGGCTGGCAGAAACCACAACACACAGTCTGTGTAATTTTCATCACATTATTAAACTTATTTTTCTCTGCACATTATATACCTAAGGATTTAGCACATGCTTCTGGTTATAATTTTCTAAATTTTGAATCATCTATGAGATAATACAACTTATATATTTTTCCATTTTAATAGAGTAGTAATTGCTGTGGTCTGAATGTCTGGGTCCCCCTGAGATTCAAGTGTTGAAATCCTCAACCCGAAGGTGATGGTGTTAGAAGTGGGGTCTCCAGGGGCTGATTAGGTCATTCAGTTTCCCCCTCAAGAATGGGATCAGTGTCCTTACAGACAGAGCCTGAGGGGAGCTTCTTGCAACTCCCTCCTTGCGAAGATGCAGCAAGATGGCACCAACTCTGAAGCAGAAACCAAGCCCTTGCCAGACACTGAGTCTCCTGGAACCTTGATCTTGGAATCCAGCCTCCAGAAGTGTGAGAAATAAAATTCCATTGTCTATAAGCTGCCCAGGGTATGGTGTTTTGTCATAGCAGCTGGAAGGGGCTAAGATAGTTGTGACAGTTTCATGGATGGCAGACGCGGGAGAAAGGCAGATATGTGAGCTCATGATCAAACCCTAGGGGAGTCAGCTTTAAAACCTGGCCCTTTACTCACTGGGCTTGAAGACTGCAGCCCAGTTATATTTTGCTGTTTCATCAGCAGACATTTCTTCTCCCTGGGCTTTGTGACTGTTTACATTTCTGTGCTTAATTGATCCATCCTCTCAATATCAGAGATAAATTGGAATTAGCACAGGCAGGAGCATTTCTACATGTTTCACAAGTATTTCAATGCAATGTGTATATCCACGTATTGTAGAAGGAAGAAAATACTTTGAGAACTGAGCAGTTAACATGAATAAAGGACATTAAATATTATAAACCATATAACATCATAAAAATATAACGAAACAGTTTTTGAGCACTCAGCTAAATGGAGTCTGATGCTTCTACATGTCATATAATTCTGTGCATAAATTAGGCAATTAGATGTACAGACATACAGAAAACACCAATAACCAGACTCTAGAGCCAGGTCCTGTTTGAACCCATAATACAATAATAATAACAATAATAATAAAGTGAATTTGGTCCATCTGTAAGAAATAAAAATAGTCAACACTTTAAACTACTCTGACGAAAACACTGAATTTGTAGCTCACACAAGATGGTGCTACCGTTCTTTCTTTAAAGTACGTGCCATCTAGTTGAGTTCTAAAGAAATAATCCTAATAATAATTACACTAGAGATAATACTGGTATAACTACTTTTTCTATAATACAAAGAATTTCTGTGTATTTTATTTCATCTTATATTTACTTTTAGTTTACCAATTTTAAGGAATAAGGTTAAAAGAATGTCACCAAAATAAAATTTTGACATAGTCTAGAAACAGAGTAAGTTAAACATTCTGAGTACACGATTAAATTCCACACATGTTAATGAGTAGTCACTGCCAGGCACTGCGAAAGGGGCTGTGCTCTGCCCTGGACGGGGCACCCTGGACGGGGCTCACGCCATGCTTCCCTGTCATCAGATCAGGATGCAAGCTCATGATAAAGAAAAATCCATCCTGGAAATCTCTCATTCATGATTATATTTAGGATATCCACTAATAAAGTTGAATCTTAATTAACCAGACCAAATCAGTCAAGACCCTCCAGGAACTCTGTTCTCCTCCCTCTTGTCTCCTAGACACGTTAGATAACAGGAAGAAGTGAGTTAAAAGAATGCTTGTGAACATCAGGGAATGTGCTGGGAGCTGTAGCCATCTTAGCTACCATCCATTTATACACTTGCAGTCTCATTTGTAAAATCAAAAATGCATAATAAGGATGATGACAATGATAACAGCACCAATCGACGTGCATCTGGGAAGAACAGCCACCGCGAATTGCTCAGGCACGTGGCACTCACACGCGCTCCACTTACACTGCCCACTGCAATGAGCCAGCTACTCCTATCCCACGTCACAGAATTTGAAACTGAGCCTCAGAGATGCCGAGTAATTTGTCCAAGATCAGGATCCAGTGAAGCTTGTCTCCAGGTCATCCAAGACCCTCAACAACCTCACAAATATTAAATTGTGCTCAACAGACCAAACTGACATTTATCACAGCATTTTACTTTTATGAGGCAAATGTTCAAGGAGGATTCACGTGGTGCCTGCATCACTGGGTTTCCAGACTGTACAAATAACAGCGTCTGATGCTATGGTTCTGGGTAATCCCTGATAACTGAACTGGTTCTAAGTGGTTCCGGGTAATCCCTGATAACTGAACTGGTTCTAAGTGGTTCCGGGTAATCCCTGATAACTGAACTGGTTCTAAGTGGTTCCGGGTAATCCCTGATAACTGAACTGGTTCTAAGTGGTTCCGGGTAATCCCTGATAACTGAACTGGTTCTAAGTGGTTCCGGGTAATCCCTGATAACTGAACTGGTTCTAAGTGGTTCCGGGTAATCCCTGATAACTGAACTGGTTCTAAGTGGTTCCGGGTAATCCCTGATAACTGAACTGGTTCTAAGTGGTTCCGGGTAATCCCTGATAACTGAACTGGTTCTAAGTGGTTCCGGGTAATCCCTGATAACTGAACTGGTTCTAAGTGGTTCCGGGTAATCCCTGATAACTGAACTGGTTCTAAGTGGTTCCGGGTAATCCCTGATAACTGAACTGGTTCTAAGTGGTTCCGGGTAATCCCTGATAACTGAACTGGTTCTAAGTGGTTCCGGGTAATCCCTGATAACTGAACTGGTTCTAAGTGGTTCCGGGTAATCCCTGATAACTGAACTGGTTCTAAGTGGTTCCGGGTAATCCCTGATAACTGAACTGGTTCTAAGTGGTTCCGGGTAATCCCTGATAACTGAACTGGTTCTAAGTGGTTCCGGGTAATCCCTGATAACTGGATTGGTTCTAAGCAGTTTCAGGAATATATTTTATGATGAATAATTAGAGAAATAAATATATTATGAAGTAAGAAAGAGAAAGAAGGAGATCACAGACCCGGTTTGGTCCCTGCCCTCACATTTCAGTGTTGTCTAATTTTCTCTGAAGTGCAGATTCCAAATGAAATGAGGATAAAGCAGAGTGGGAGAGGAGGCTAGAGGAGCAACATGGGTGGTTTTCAGGTGCAGCTGAAGGCAAGGCCACCACTGAAGGTCTGAAGGGGCTGGGATCTCACATTTTTCCTTTACTGAGGCTAAGATGTGTGTTGACTGTTCCTTGTGCTGAATTCCTCACCCAGTTCCTCACCCAATTCACCATAAATGCCTCTGCCTCCTGAGGAGGAGTACAGGAGCATCAGGAGTTGAGCAGTTGTTGGAGAAACTCCATCCACATGAAAATCACAGGAGTGAAGCCAGCAGATCCAGGAGCCTACCTGCTTTCTGAGATAACAGTTCATAAGCCAGTTAGTGCTGTGCCCTGTTAGTTTTTTTTTTTTTTGAAAAACTCCAAATGACTTAAAGTTCCTCTTTAATGTAAATATTAGAAATAATTTTAACAAGGAGAAGTTTAATGCCCACAAAAGAGTTCACTAAAAAAACGTGAGCCAAGTAATGATTCCTTCCATGAAGAAAAACCTTCCTGGTTACCGGGAAGCAAACCCCACTGAGTTACTGAAAAGCTGGGCATTCACAGGTGCCTTTCCTTCTGCACAACATATGCCTTTAAGCTTTATACTCAAGTACTTAAAAAATCGGAAGGATCTTTGAGGGAACTGGCCATTTCCTTCATAATATTCAAGTTTAGTTCTGGTAGGGGTTATGTTTCCCAAACAGGAAGCAGAATTAGATTACAGTCAGCACTGGCGATTGGCAGCTGCCCTGAGGCCCATGATTAGAAAGGCTGGTCTGTGGATGTCCCTGTTTCACTTCCAGTCCACTTTCTCACGAAGCCTGCATAAGGTAGCCTCCTTGCAGCCAGCACCCCTGGCCTGACCTGTTTCAGGAGAAAAATCACAGCCTTGGGAAGGTCACAACTAGGAGAACACAGCCTTTGCTAAGAGCCCTATGAGGCAGAAGACAGCCCCTACCACAAAGTGTTATCCAGCCTAAATTGCGTGTACTGCCCAGGTTGAGAAACCCCACCCCGGACAACTATAGGATAGGTAAGAGGAAGGGGAAGAATGCCGACGTTGGAGGGTCCAGGCTTTTGGTTATGAAACCATTCCTTCCAGAGTCCCTAGAGGGAAGATCAGAAAATTGGACTGTGCATTTCCGAGTCTTGTCTCTCTGAGAGGCCCAAGAACTACGCAGCTGGACCTTCTAAAGGGCAAAGCCAAAAGACAGTGGGAGGGAAAGTACAGGTGATGTAGCGGATCATCATGCCTGACAGCCCCTCTTTGGGGCTGAGATAGACTCAGGAGCTCGCCCATGGAGGACTGAGTGTCCTGCTTCATCAGGTTTTCAGTTTAAGGCTTGGACCCTGGGACCATGTAACTGTGACTTTTCTCTGCAGTGATGGTAAGCAAACACTGAGGAAATCCTTGGTAAGAGGTTAATGCCTTCACAGCTGCTTTTAAAAAAATACAGTAACGTAAAGTAAGTTTTATTTAAAAAGTGTACTATAAGTCTTCCCTTTTATTTTTTTCTTCAAGAACCTCTTTGGAGAATGGGCTAAAGGAATATTATCTCAGTTGTAACTGAGTTACAATTTACCTTGTCCTGTCCTCAAATACAAACATAGAAGCAGCTGAGAAACCAGCCATGGCAAGTGAAGTTACCTTTGGGTCCCACAGGTGGTAAGTGAAAGTACAGGGGTTCAAATTGGAACCCCTGTCGCCACAGCACACTTAGAGTTTAGTTTCTTATCATGAAACATTTTTCCTTGGTGCCAGTTATAGGAAGTTTCTAACAGAGAAAGGAACTCTAGTTCCCAACGTCACATTACCATGGCATTCTTTGGGGAATCCGTGACCTCAGCTCTCTTTCAGCCAGCTTCCCTCAGCTCTGTCTCTCTGCAGGGACCCCTCTCTTCCCAGGCAACTGCAGCCAGTCGGCTGACCTTGTCAAGTTCAGGAGCGCTTTACCAACTAGACACCTAAGTCTAAGTCTAATCTTGAGTCTTTAAAAGTAAGAGGCTGTGTAAGATAAAAATCGAGGTGTTTAGGCTGTCTTGGTGTCAACATTTACACCTTAATCACTTTTGCTTCTAAAGGACGTGTATCCAAAGGCCAAACTTTTCATGTCTTTTTAACATGGCCTGTAACATGGGTGTGAACCACAAACGGTGAAACACATTTTTAAACCTCTCAGAGCTTTCTCTGCATACCTAAGACCACGGCATCTTCTGCAGGTGAGCCAGACCATCACACCTGCTCTCCATACAGACTCTAGGAGCAGATGCTCAACCCCCTCACAGGAGAACCAGCTGGGAAAAACACCGGAGTGAGCTCCCAGGAGGAGAGATCACGGTGAAGAGAAAGGTCAGCAACCCTAAATCCGTCAGGAACACACTGACCTCTCTTCAGGAGATGCTGCTTAAGAGACCTTTTCGACATATTTTTATCTATCTGCATGATACAAATTTCTAAAATATGCTTGAGTACCTAATTTTTTGGAATTGTATTTACATGAAATGTTTAGTTCTCCAACAGTTATATATCCAGCAGCATACGGCTTTGTAAGTCCAGTGACCAAAGTATTCAATGTGAAAAAATAAACAGGCTATTTTATGATTGTTTAACTTTGCCCTCAATTTGTGTCCCACTCACATTTGCTCAGCTCTTTCCAGGGAACCTCTGAAGAGTATTTAAGACAGGTTGAAGGACCATTTTCACTACGGTAAATCTTAACAAGTTTTATAAAGTAGTTCCCAATAATAACAAAACATTTGAACGTGAAAAATAAAATTCTTAGAACTATAAAATTTATGGTGTTAAAACACAGAGAAAATGGAATAAGGATCAAATTGTAATTGAGAATTAGAAAACTTTGGCATTTTATCTCCATTGTAAATTCAAAAGCTTCCGGACAGCAAGTGTTAAGGAGATCACGTGCTCCTCAGAAGACGCCATGGCTCCCAGGGCTCAGCAGCGCTGTCCCCAGCACACGCTCCCTACACAGACAACACGGACCCTACACAGACGACACTGACCCTACACAGGTGACACTGAGCCTACACAGACAACGCTGACCCTATACAGACAACGCTGACCCTACACAGGTGACACTGAGCCTACACAGGTAACACTGACCCTACACAGACAACACTGACCCTACACAGACGACGCTGACCCTACACAGATGACGCTGACCCTACACAGACGACACTGACCCTACACAGACGACACTGACCCTACACAGGTAACACTGACCGTCAGCTTCTATCCAGGGCTCAGCAGCGCTATCCCCAGCACACGCTCCCTACACAGTCAGCACTGACCATCAGCTTCCTGTCACCCTAATTATCTTAAAGGCAAGTAAGACAACAAAAGCATAGCATTTTTTAAATGAAGTACTTCTCAAAATAATGTGAATATTCTATAAATTAAAGGGCTGAAGAATTCCCAGAGATTTTCATAAGCTATCAGATTAATTAGGAAGTTTGTGATCACAAAATGAATATGAATCATTTATAATGTATAGATTTATCGATTTACCAACTCTCTCGTGATAGCTGGAAAGTCCAGGATAGAGCTTATATTCATTTCTGTTACCTGCCAAAAAAGAGGAGAGTGGTGATTTTGAGAACTTATTAGTACATATTATATAAAACATACAAAATTGCCAAATCCTGCCCTTGCTGAGAAAATATTTTAAATCACTAAATTGATAGGATCATCATCATTTGATTGTGCTTTAAATCAGAAGGTGTGCCTGAATAAAGCCAGAAGATAAATGAAGTATAAATACCTGATATCTGTATGACACAGAAGTACACACACTATTCTCATTAAATTCAGATGACAATTCTACTAGGTCCTTCTTCAATTGCATTGAAGGAGAAGAAACAGAAATCACTGACTCATGGAAGGATTTACTGTGCACAAGCGTCATTCACTAACTGCATCCACATTTCACACTGGATTCCTGTTCTGACGCTCTGGGGGCAACATAGTGTAGAAAGAGGCAGGATGGTCTGGGGGTTTGCTTTTCTTCTTCGACTGTAGAAAAACTGATTCTAACAGTATAGGAGACAAAGAGTGAAAGAGGCAGATGGTCTGGGCGTTTGCTTTTCTTATTCAAATGTAGAAAACCGGATTCTAACAGTATAGAAGATGGCCGGGCGCGGTGGCTCACGCCTGTAATCCCAGCACTTTGGGAGGCCGAGGTGGGCGGATCACAAGGTCAGGAGATCGAGACCATGGTGAAACCCCATCTCTACTAAAAATACAAAAAACTAGCCGGGCGCGGTGGCGGGCGCCTGTAGTCCCAGCTACTCAGGAGGCTGAGGCAGGAGAATGGCGTGAACCCAGGAGGCGGAGCTTGCAGTGAGCTGAGATCGCGCCACCGCACTCCAGCCTGGGCAAAAAAAAAAAAAAAAAAAAAAAAAAACAGTATAGAAGATGAAGAGCACACCCTGCACATCACGTTCAGCCTTACAAAGAACTTATCCAGGAGCTGGAGATCTGGGGATGGTGTGTCTTAAGTGACCGGTGCCCACACCCCCTTTTGAAATCTCTGTGTACTCCTAAGGACAGGCACACACCAGTTTGAAGGCCATTGGCCTAAGAAATTTGTGAAAGTAAGAATTTAGAAATAAACATTGGTGGGATGGGGAAAAGGATACAAATATCCCATGAGAACCTATTTTAAAAACTGATTAGAAATATTTTTGGGCAAGTGACCAGATATAAGACAAACAAAATATAAGCAAATTAAGATTTCCTTAACTGTGAAAATCGGTACTTAAGCAGAAATAGAAAAGTGCATTTCGTTCACCACAGCAAATCAAAATCACAAAGTACTCGGGAACAAATTTAACACAAAAGGCACAGAAACGACGAAATCTTATTGAAAGACATAAATAAATAAAAGCTCAACAAATGGAAAGCATGAAATGGTAAAATTATTATATCTCAAATTAATCAATGTATACATGTAACATTACATAATTAGCATCGAAAAATTATAGAATGGATGCAAGTACATAATACTATTTCAATTAGAATTGCATATTTGGAAGGAGGGGAAAATTGGGAAAATGGTCTCAGATTATATGAAGACTAAGTGTCCAGTATATGCAAAGATAAAAAAAATCACAAGAAAATCTAGGAGACTATGAATACAATCTTGTATAGGAGGTGGGAAGACCTTAACCATGACCAAAGTATCCAAATCTATAAAAACTCAATGATAGACATATTTTTAGATAAAATTTAAAACTTTCATATAGTAAAATTACAAAAAACAAGATCAAAAGAAAAATGATAAATGTAGAAATATGTTGCAACCCAAATGACCAACAAAACCTGTATATAGATAGCATTTCCATAAATTGAGAAAGCAACAAATATCCCAATAGGAAACACAGACCAATGAAATGAAGAGACTTTTCAGATAAGATTAAATCCAAAGCACCAGCAATTTATATGAAGAGATGTTTACATTCACTAATGGGAATAAACACAATCCAATTAACAAGGAGATGTGATAAGCCTTGACTGGCAAAATCTTCTAGATTCTGCACTAACAGTGGGGAGGAAGATATATGCTGAAGAATATCATAATGGATGTAATAGTTGAAAATGCACACAGTGAGGAATGAAAATGGTGGAGAATGTGTACAGTGGGGAATGTGTATAGTAGGCATGTCTATGGTGGGAAGTCTATATAATGAGGACTTGGTGGGAAGGTTATGGGGGAGTATATACACTGGGGAGGACACATGGTTAGGATTGCACATGGTGGGTGGTATACACAGTAGAGAGTATGGCGGGCAGTATACATGGTGGAGAATGTATATAGTGGAGAATGCATATGGTGGACAGTAACCACGGTGAAAAATGCACATGGTGGGTGGGACACACGTTGGGGAATGCATATGGTGGAGTCTAGTGGGAAGTGTGCATGGTAGGAAATGCCTGTGGTGGGAAGCAACTACACTGGGGACTATCATGGTGGGAAGGTTATGACGGAGTGTGTGCACATGGTGGGGAGTATGTATGGTTAGGACTGCGCATGGTGGGCGGTACACACGGTGGGGATGCCTGTGGTAGGGATGCCTGTGGTGGGGATGCCTGTGGTGGGGATGCCTGCGGTGGGGAACGCATATGCGGGTGAATGTTATGGTGGGGAATGGTTGATGAGACTCTAAGTAGTAAAAACTTTTGAAAAGTAATCTGCTAAATCTGTTAAAACTTTAACAATATATTATTTGACCTATTATGTCCACTAGTGGTAACTATCTCAAAAACATAAAAGTGCCAGTATATATAAATATTAATTTAGAAGTCTATCAATTGTGGCACTGTTTGGCATGGAAAAAATCTGAAATAAAGTTAATATCCATCAATAGGAGAGTGGCTGAGTAAACGATATACATTTGTGCCATGGAATATTAAATAATTACCAAAAAGAAGCAATTACAACTATACCAGTTGACTTAGGGATTTGTATGTGGAGTTGTTGAGCAAAATAAACCAACAAATAACAAATAAATAAATCAAGAAGATACAGTAAAGCATGTATAAGATGATAGCATTTTTATGAGACAAAATAAAACTATTCTGGCCATGTTTATGTATATGTTTGTACATGTCATGTGTAGGACTACACAAGAATGGAGAAAAAAATGTGGAAGTTCATAATTTATGTTGTGAACCTAGTTTTCCTGAAATCAGGGTAGAGGAGGGTATCTTGTAAGTTAAAATATAGGTGCAATGGAAAAAAGGAAGCAACACAACAAAGGAAAAGAAAAAAAATACTGCCTTCACTGACCATCCATATGAACATATGTGCATTTATATAAAATTATGTGTGTGTGTATATATATGTAAGGATATGTAAATAAATTGAAAATACTTAGTTTTTAAATAAAGAACTTAAGAAAAGGTCAGATTTAACATAAAAGGTTAAAAGTAGACACTAGTTTTACAGTTTTAGTTTACTGAATTAAAAACTGATGTTCAAATCTTGAGAGATACAGCACATGAGAAATGATGGTATTGCATGGAAAACCTGCAGGGCGTAGCCACAAAGGATGAAGCCGAGAAGGTTTGTCGAGTGAGGCTGAGGCTGCAGAAACATGGCCAGGCTAACTTGTACACCAGCAGGGACACAGCTGTGACTGCAAAATGGGGAGGGCACCGCTCGTCTCCCCAATAAAGGGTTCGGGGAACACACGAGGGCACCATGGGAAACAGACCCAGAAGCCGGCACAGGCAAGGGGCCCGTTTTTAGAAAGCTCGCTCAAGGGGGTCATACGGCGGAAACAAGCTGCAGAGCTTTTCCATTGTTAACTGAAAGGCATTTTTTAAGTTAAGGTCCACAGTCATTTTTAAATCCGCACTGATAAGGACTTGATACTAAGAGGATTTTTATAAGGGAGAGGATTTTATACATGCATGTGCAGGTATCCATTCTCAGTGAGGACATTTTATATATTTTAAAACATACATATGGGTCAAATTTTATATAATCACTGAGATCTAAAATAAAAATAAATTCAGTGCTCACATCTCATTAGTCACTGCAAACACGAGTTTCAATAAATCAATCATGTGAACATGAATCAGCAGTGGGCCGACCACCTGAATCCCAAAAGAACAGGGGACAATGCAGGGGCAGGTGGGAAATGAGGAACAAGCCTGGCTCCTGAGCATCTTCCTGGGAGGGCCACATCTAGACCAGACAAAGGCACAGCCAAAAATCATATGAGGGACTTGGGCTCAAAGCTGGGGAAACGAATACAGAAAATTAAGGAGCAGCCCAAGGATAAGCTTCCTGCCTGCTGCAGAGCTTTACTATTTACTCCCCGCAAAACTCAGCATATGCCTTCTCCTACTAATAGCAGTTATGTTTCTACATGTAATCGCTCTCCTCCTCTTCTGAAAGTTCTCTAAAGGCCAGATCTATGTTAACATCACCTTTGTGCACCCAAAGCCACAGCACAATGACTCTTGTATAACAGTCAACCATCACCTCAAAGTCCCTACTTCAACATCCTCCTATTCACTGGTGACCTCCATATACGAAAAACAGAGACATGAGAGTGATTCACAAAATGAATGATAGAAAAAAAGATAAAGACCAAAACCTGGTGCTTTATAAATGTCATCTAGTTTAAAAACCATCTTATGAAATCCTGAGCTCCAAGGAACATTATGTCAAAACCGATATTCAGAATTATAAATGTGTGAGTATATAAGAAAAAAACACGCTTGTTTTGTTGTCATTTCAAATCAGGTGGATAACGGTTTCTGAAAGAAACAGCAAAGAAAATAAATGAGAAAACCTTTAAAGATCAATATCTTTGTAGGTTTAAGAAAGTATCTTATGAATAGAAACAGAAGTTTTCATAAATTATAGCAACGACAATTTGTCTCATGTATTTAGAAGAGGCTGAGCACTTATTTTACTCTCTTAAATATGTTAGTTCTTCTATTTAACTCTAAAGTTTAACAATGTATCTTGATTTCTTAACAATAACATTTAATAATTACTTAATTACAATTGTATTTGAATTGCAACAAAAATATTCACTTTGAGAGCCAGAGGTCAGCTGGACTGGTGCAGGCGACTGCTGTGGCCTCGACAGTGGCTTTGGAGGTAATTCTTTAGCCTGGGAGAAACAAAAACATAAATACACGTCATTTTAAAATCTTGTTTTTACTTAGGCACATATAACTCTTTTCCAATGAGTTTATTTAGCAAACTTTTATTATATGTGCTTAGTAATGAGGCGCTCTCAAAGCTCATATGCACGCCTCTGGACTCTGTGTAACTGAACTGGAAGACAAGACTCAGATGTGGACCGGGTGTGCTCTTCTCATGCCTGGAAGCCAACGTCCCCCAGGCACCTCTGACCACCTGTGCAAGGTCTTAGGGAGCTGCGAGCTGCAGGGATGGTAATTGTAGTAATTGGCTTAGCAAGCGACTGGCAGAGGCAGTGGCAGACAAACTCTAGGCTTCAGTTTTTACTCCATGAAACAGGCATCAGACCAACTCTGAAAGGGCTGTGGAGCCCCATGAACAAGGCACACGAACTCTTTGGTGCCCCAGGGCCTAACATACACAGGCGCCAGGATCTGCAACTATTATTCATGTCATTGTTATTACTGAGACAAGGTCTTGCTCTGTTGCCTAGGCTGAGTGCAACGGCATGGCATGATCTTGGCTCAGTGCAACCTCATGGGCTCAAGTGATCCTTCTGCTTCAGCCTCCTAGTAGCTGAGATTACGGGCACACACCACCATGCCCAGCTAATGTTTCTGTTTTTATGATAGAGAGAGGGTTTCACCATGTTGGCCAGGCTGGTCTCACACTCCTGATCTCAAGTGACCCACCTGCCTCGGCCTCCCAAACATTATCTGTATTATTGATACAACCAAGTTCCATCCTTGGAGAAACGCAACCACAAAAGACAAATGACGTCTTTCCCTGAAATTTGTATAGAGGAAATGTCAAGGGAGCATGAATTTTTCACAAGAATGTGAAGTCAGTGAAACTACGAAGGAGGCTTAGTAGGTTCTTGGGAACCTGATAAGGTTTTATCAAGATTTTATTTAATCTTGATAAAAATAAATATTTTAAGGAAATTACAAAACCACAGTTATAGGTACCTTTTTAAAAGAAACTTAAAAAGTAAAAACCTATAAAAATGTATGTGCTTGTGTGTATATTTATATGTGTTTATATATGAATATGTGTATATGTATATATGTGCAAGTATAAGTATTTCTACGATAATGTGGATGTGCTTTTTGTGTTAACAAAGAAAGGATACATATAAGGATATTTACGGTAGTTGCCTGTAGAGGTGAACTTGGGGTACATTTAAGACTTGAACATGGGATATTGCTTAAAGTTAGTGTTTAAAAAGTAGTGTATAATGTGGAACATTCAGGGACAGAATGTTCCACAGAAAGAGATTTTCTGAGAATACTGAGTGAAACATAAAACCAAACGGTACAGAAGACTTCCTCTGCTCCCTTGCTGCTTTTCTTGCATTGATTCGTTGTCCTTCATTTTCATACTTTTCAGTAAAGGAATCAAGAATTTCATAAAGATCTTCAGCTTGAGCAGGCCGCGGTGTATCTCCAAATAAAATGTCATAAGCTCGGATATCTTGACAATAAAATCTAATAGGAAATACAAAATTAAAAACATTTCAATATACACAAATCTTTTCTAAACATAGCATGAGTGCACACACGGTGTGTATATATAATCATTCATATATAGCACTTCATATACACTACTTTTTAAACACTAACTTTAAGCAATATCCCATGTTCAAGTCTTAAATGTACCCCAAGTTCACCTCTACAGGCAACTACCGTAAATATCCTTATATGTATCCTTTCTTTGTTAACACAAAAAGCACATCCACATTATCGTAGAAATACTTATACTTGCACATATATACATATACACATATTCATATATAAACACATATAAATATACACACAAGCACATACATTTTTATAGGTTTTTACTTTTTAAGTTTCTTTTAAAAAGGTACCTATAACTGTGGTTTTGTAATTTCCTTAAAATATTTATTTTTATCAAGATTAAATAAACATTTACATTACATGCTTGGAGGCCCTGCCATTCATTAAGCAACATATTTATTTTAGTTTATCCAGGGTTTAGTTGAACTTTAGTGGGAAGGTCTGCCAACGGCCTCAAACCAGAAGTTTCTAAAAGCATTCTTTTGTCAACTTTTCTCAAATTAATAAAACCAGGAGTTAACACATCACTTTTGATTTTATAAGATGAATAGTTCTGCAAACCTTATTTTTCCCCATCCCTCCTATTTTCTACCTCTTGTGGTTTATATTTAGCTTTATCAAATAGTGCTGTAGGATTCCTGAGTGAGTCGGTGGGGTAAACACTGGGTGCTTTGTCTCGGAGAGTGGCGGGTCTGTCTGCCATGCGTGGCGAATGTTAACGGTCAATGCCAGCGGTGCCAGCCTCATCAGGCTGGCAATTAGGGGAACTTCTGCAGGTTCTGGAAGAAGTCCTGCTGTCAGTCTTAGCTCTTTATCACTTTCTGGGCCTTCACACATATTTTAGTGGCAATTTAGAGCCACTTAATTTGCATTTTAGGAAAAATTAGCCAGATGCAATTTAAAGTAGAAGCTTCCCTTTACCTCTTAGGGTACCTCCAGATTCTTTTGTTTCTTAATCGAACTGTATTTCTGTATTTTAAATTGGTCTCTGTTTGACATAGAGAAAAGACAAAGGTGGAGTATAGAACAGGAAACCTCACGTCACCGACTGACCCGTGAGTTGTAACTGGTGTGCCTTCCACAAACATCTGAAAATCACTGAAGTCGCTGCATCCAACTAAGGGTATTACTAACTTACGCTTACGTTTCCTTTTTTTTTTATACTTTAAGTTCTGGGGTACATGTACACAACGTGCAGGTTTGTTGCGTAGGTACACGAGTACCATGTTGGTTTGCTGTACCCACCAACTCGTCATCTACATTAGGTATTTCTCCTAATGTTGTCCCTCCCCCAGGCTCCACCACCCCCGACAGGCCCCGGTGTGTGATGTTCCCCGCCCTGTGTCCAAGTGTTCTCATTGTTCAATTCTCCCCTATGAGTGAGAGCATGTGGTGTCTGGTTTTCCGTCCTTGTGACAGTTTGCTGAGAATGATGGTTTTCAGCTATCTTAAAACGCGAAGTGGAAAAACAGCATTTACAGTTGAATATATATGGTGATCACCATCATATATGGCAACACAAAAAAAATTATGCTTAGGAAAATGTTGGAAGGCAGTAAAGCAAAATGTGAATTGGGTTAGTCTTTCAAAGGGATCGAATGTTTTTTCTTTTATTTTTTGTGTTTCTTCTGCATTTTCCATGAGCATATATTATTTATATATTTAATTTTTAAATGTAAGATACACACTTAAAACCATGTTGTAAAAAGGGTATATAAATGTACTCTGCAAATTATATCGACTCTTTAAGTATTATTTTCTCATCACACTTTCAATTAAAATCACTTTAACTTGGACTGACTTTCTATTAGTTTCTTTCCTTTCAATCAAACAGCTGCCTTCTAAAGACACGCCTGCAAAGAGTCCTCTCGACTTGCAGTATGTGAAGACGGCGGCCGAGCTTCTCAGGGCCACGTTGCCTTCCAAGTTCCTGCAAAGCACAAGATTTTGCGTCACAAAGCTGTGAGCAGCTCTAAGCCCGAAGATAACGATTTAAATAGCACTCTTCTTCTAGCTCAGATGAATTATCTTGTTTTGTACCTTCTTCAGCTGTTTCTATGTTTTACTTACTGTAGGCCTAAATTAGATGTTTTAATGTGGCCTAGAGGAAAAACAGGCGAGGGGGAAGAACATACATGAAGTTATTACAGAAGGTTATGATAATATAGAATTGTGTTGCAAAAAATACAGTGCAGAATGTGTAAATATATTTTTAAAATTTGTAAGTCTGATATTTTCCAACTGGATCGTCCTCTCTTAAAACTGGGAAATACATCTCAAGAGTGCTAAATAATTTGGATTATTTTTACATTGAGTATTTTCATGGAACCAAGAAACATTTTTAGATGATTTTACTGTGTAATTTCTATAGTGTGGGTAAAAGATATTTCTACATTGCACAATTAATCCAAGACTAGCATTTCATTAATAAAGAAGAAAAATACACTTTAAGTACTGTAAACACGGCTCAAAAAAACACATCCATATCCAATTTTTATGATTTACTTTGAAAAAAGCTCTTTCTTTCCTAATGGAAGCTGAACTTTATCATAAAATCTGACTTGCCTTTGGCTCTCTCAAAGCTGAAGGTGGATTTTATGTTCAAGCCTGACAGATACAATGGCCTATGGTTCTAAAACATTTCATTATTTCTTGTGTGTTCTGGTTTCAGATTTTCTAGCTTATCTCACTGGCTGTGATTTGCGAATTTCCTATTTGTGAAGACCTCGAATCTTCTGGGCATGTATAAATCTGGAGATGTATAAATCTGTTCATTTTAATTCAAGTTTCCTATTAAAGCAAAATAAAACATGCAGTTGTTAAGCCTTTACTGTCTAACATCTACGTAAGGAACTCACCTTCCCAAGGGCCCGACCGCCACGGTCAAGTTCCCTCCAAGCGTTAGATTTCCGCCTTTCGCAAAAGCTTCCACAGCACGGTCATAATTCAGAATTATCACCAAGTCTGACACCTAAAGTGTAGAAACCCACTGACTTAAAAATAGTTAAGAGTAAATATCATTTAAAATTCATCTTCACTAAAACTCAACGACACCGTATGCATTACTGCAAAACATCAATAGAGACAGGAAAGAATGTGAGATAAGAGCCGTATTTTTATTTTGAGCTGATGAATGATGAAGCCAATATTGCCACAGGTAATTACAGCAAACCCCAGTGAACATTTACTGTGCACCATGTGGATACTATGAGGTTTGCCCGCATCTTGTCCTTTAATCTTCCACACAACCTGGTCGTGTAGGTGGTGATCCTAGGGTTTAGTGGGGTTAGGTAAACTGTCAGTGCTAACAAGTCAAACAAAGGTTGGAGGAAGGGATCCGACAGGCTCTCTGATCTCATCAGACTAAACACTTCGTACAAGCCAAGCCCAAACAGCACAGCACCAGGGATGCTGGGACTGAAGGTCCTGAGAGACTTTCTACACTTCCCTCCTGGCCAGTGGTGTGCTCCTTACTAGGAAGCTGAACCTGGGCCACTTCACTACAGGTCACAGAAGCTCAACATATCAGAAAGCAAAGTAGTTTCCACTAGGAATGCCTATTTCCATGACTTAATTTTTCTTTTTTTTTTGAGAAAGAGTTTCATTCTTGTTGCCTAGGCTAGAGTGCAGTGGCATGATCTGAGCTCACTGCAACCTTCACCTCCAGGGTTCAAGTGATTCTCCTGTCTCAGCCTCCCGAGTAGCTGGTATTACAGGTGTCCACCACCACACCCGGCTAATGTTTTGTATTTTTAGTAGAGATGGGGTTTCACCATGTTGGTCAGGCTGGTCTCAAACTCCTGACCTCAGGTGATCCACCTGCCTCAGCCTCCCAAAGTGCTAGATTATAGGCGTGAGCCACTGAGCCCAGCGGACTTAATTTTTCTCTAAATAAACGCAGAAACTACAATGAGATTCAACTGAATGCTCAAGGCAAGTCAACATAGCGAAATCATTTGTTTCTCAAATTCATCACTGCAGTGTGGAAGCCCAAAGTTAGACCTGAAAAATAACATGACCCATCAAATGAGAGGCAGCACGGGTCAGGGGAGGAAGCATGGGCCAGGGGAGGGAGCACGGGTCAGGGGAGGAAGCACGGGCCAGGGGAAGCAGCACGGGCGAGGGGAGGCAGCACGGGTGAGGGGAGGCAGCACGGGCGAGGGGAGGCAGCACGGGTCAGGGGAGGCAGTACGGGTCAGGGGAGGCAGCATGGGTCAGGGGAGGCAGCATGGGTCAGGGGAGGCAGGATGGGCCAGGGCATTCCTGCGTGTGGAGAACCAATGTCCATCCCAGCTCTGTTTCTCGAGAGCTGTGGACCTTGTGGTCTTCTAACCAGCCTCTGTGTCTCTGACCGCTCTGTGTTTAATATTTGCTTTACCAGGACCCATACCTCATGGAACGATCGTCAGAATCAGATAGAGGTGTCAGGTGCACCTGGAAGTTGACAGAGTGCTGGCACGGGGCTCAGTATTTGGGTTCAAAAGTAAAACTAGCTAGGTGGGAACTCCACGACTCCCTTTTGCATGCTGTGCGACCTTGGGTAAATCATTGAGCTCTGGAAAATGGGTGTAATAATAGCGGCACACATTCAAGGCTGTTTAGGGATGAATTGAAATCAGTTCAATACAACATGCAAAGGTCAAGCAGACTTGTGTTTAAAATATGCCTTCATTACAGTTATTCACATTTTTAATCAAATCAGTGCTCTCAAGTCAACGTTTTCATATGAGTGACAGAAAAATCCTGTTATAGCCAAATGAGATTATACTTGAAAGGCCCTAAGAGAGTTCCTGATACAAGCATGTTCTTAATAATGTTCAACTTGAATCATTTTATGAAATAAAATACACTTAAGATCTGTAGGACAAACTAAGTCTATCAGACAGCTGACCCACACAGGATGCTTCAGCTTGACGCTTGCCAACTGCTCATTTTATTTTACATATAGACAATTTCTGAGGATTATGGTGCTGAATGACAGATAATTATTTAGCTTTTCTTATGCAAAGTTAAGCATTTTCGCCAATGATTGTATAACCTGCATCTTATATGTATTGTTAGATAACAAATTTGCCTTGCAGAATACTTGCCACATACACACTCAGAAAATACACATTTCTACCCATGACCTTGTAGCTACACTGGTTCTTATGTTCTGCTTTGGCTTGGTGCATCATGGTACAGTTAAGTAAGGCCAAGCTATGAGAGGCAGCTGAAGGAAAAAAATTTTTTTGATTTTTTTTTGGTCTGATCTCTCTTTAGTTCTTTTGAAATAAGAATAAGATAACATTGTGTTTTTTGGTGACACCACCAATTAGCTAGAAGAAGGAGCAAGACAAATTTCCTGCAGGAATCGGGATCAGCTGAACAATACGTTTGGACAGCACTCTCAGAAAACCCTGTAAGTATTTGATAGACTTCTTTAGAAGTTTGCATTAAAACTCAACTATATCACAGTCTGATCAAAGAAATAAGACTTGTGTTTTATTTATGAGATCAGTAGGGTGACTATGGTTCACAACAATCTATTGACTATTTCAAAGTAGCTAGAAGAGAATAATTTGAATGCTTCCAGCCTAAAGAAATGACAAATATTTAAGGTGACAGATATCCCAATCATACTGATTTGACCTTTACAAATTGTATGCATGTATTAAATTATTACAAGTGCCAGGAAAATACGTACTCCACTATAAATCAAAAAATAAAATTAAAAAATAAAACAATAACTCAGATGCAAGTGTTTCAATTAAATAAATTCTTAAATATAAGAACGTGAAAAACCACAACTGCCATGGAGGGGAAGCTGCGGGACAGAACGTCCCTCTTTTCTGCAACTGAATGTCCCGAAAGCAGCTCCTTGGAAGGTGCCACCCCATCTCCCTGTCGTGTGGTCAGCCTGCTTCACACTCACACAGCTGAGTCCTGGGCTGTCGTCCTGTCAGAGCCTCACCGCCTTTTGGATGATTGACTGCCGTCAGCCTTCAAGCCCCACATCTGGACAACCTGCTAAGAAAGCTGGGCTCCCTCCTCCGGCCTGCAGTTCTCTCACGCCACTCTTGGGCTGGGCTTGGAGCCTGCCCCACTCTCCCTACCCCACTCTCCCTAAAAGCCTCACTACAAGGGGAATAAACGTTTTCCTCCCTCCTTGTGTGTGGCATGACCAGTCTCAATATGCAAACCAAGCTTAAGTGGAGGGCCCTTCCGGCAACACCCTCCATGCCTCGGAACAACAGATCTTTTCCTTACATCCCATTCTTAGGGGGCTTAAAAACTGGACTCTGGTCTCTAACAATAATTTATCCTCAACTGTAACCCAGATACCTTCCTCTTCAGTAAAGTGAAAGGGCCCATCTAAATTCTCCCTGGAAAAAGCAGAGTCATTTTTGTTTTTTCAAATTCCAATCTTGAGTAAGAGCCAGACTGCTCTGGCTTGATGGCCCAGTGTGAGCTCTGGCACTGGAAACACAGCAAAGGACTGTACAGGTCCAAAGCCAAGGCAGCAGCAGGACTTTCTGAGCTTTGGGCTTTGCTACAACTGTTATCCAAAAAGAATCCGTTAGTGGTGTTTAAACGAAATGTAGCATTATCTTTCCTCAGACTACCGACTTTCACATCTTCCCTTCTCACAATCTCAACTCTCTTGACCTATCTCTCTCTTTACCACAAAAACTTCCCCCTCCCCCAAAGTAATCCCTAATCCAGATACAGGTATTCAGTCACTACTTTAGACCATTATTCAGTACCTCTGATGTTCCAAGAACAGGAAACTCTCCGCCCTATAGAATCTGGGAGTCTAAAGGTTGAGATTGTCAAACATAAATTAACCCATGCCGGCCTTCTGGCTAAGCTTAGGGTCACTTACACTTACGCCCCTGGAAGAATGAGTCTGACATTCACTCTCCAATGAAACCAGGGCACAATGCAGTAAGCTATCCACAAGCAGCCTCAGGCAGCAGGGGCTGCAAAGCAGCATCCTTTGCATAACTAGATCTTGTTAGTTAAGAGAACTGACCTTAAGAACACACAATCTGACCTTAAGGATGACACTAGAGCAGAGGAGTCTGAGGCGGAGGGAGTCATGGCAGGACAAGCATTTAGAAAATTTCTTCCACTCTTTGACCGAGTAGTATTGGTTGAAAGGAGTGCTGCTGAAACTGGAACCAAAGGAGGCATTATGCTTCCAGAAAAATCTCAAGGAAAAGTACTGCAAGCAACAGTAGTCGCTGTTGGATCCAGTTCTAAAGGAAAGGGTGGAGAGATTCAACCGGTTGGCGTAAAAGTTGGAGATAAAGTTCTTCTGCCAGAATATGGAGGCACCAAAGTAGTTCTAGATGACAAGGATTCTTTCCTATTTAGAGATGGTGACATTCTTGGAAAGTACGTAGACTGAAATAAGTCACTATTGAAATGGCATCAACATGAAGCTGCCCACTCCACTGAAGTTCTGAAATCTTTCATCATGTAAATAATTTCCATATTTCTCTTTTATAATAAACTAAGGATAACTAATGAAAAAAAAACACACACACAATTAAGATTGCAATCTTTTTCCACCAGGATTCTCTAAGAGAATTAAGCTCTAATGTCCTAAGGCATCCACTGCAACGAATAGGTTAGCATCTCCCCAGATATTCTAGGGTAATAGCACAAATAATTAAGAAGGTGGTACTCAAATCCCTTTCTGTGTTTGGAAGGTCAGATGAAGAACCTGGAGCAAATGTTAGGGTTTTGCAGCATTGGACAGGTAGAAGGTGTGGGAGGTGTCCGAAGGAAAACTGAGACTGACCCAGGCACAAAACAATGTGCCACAACTTTAGCCCAGAACCAGCAAGCTTTGCTGCCAGTCACAAGTATCCGAAGGGAAAGGGGGTACTTAAAGACCATTTTATTCAACTTTACAATTTTTTATTTTACAGATTTGATTCAGGAAGATTAAGTACTTTGTTCAATGTTTTGTAACTAATAAAAGAAGAGCTAAAACTTAACAATTACAGTTGAATCTCCATTCCACCGTAGAATGTATCTACAAATCAGAATGCCACACCAATGGTGGCATAAAGAGGCCACAGACCCTCTCGAGAGCGAAATAACCACAACTGGTAAATTATTTTAAAAATTAACACTTTTGGAAATTGTCCTAAGGGCAAATGGCAAGTGAAGAAAATGAAGACACAATGATTCAATAAACACTATTAAATATTGGTAAGGACAGAGAGAGTTGGTGACATTTGAGCTACAACCTGTGCCCTGCTGCAGGTCAGCCTGATGGAAGCTCCTCTTGGGGAAGGGGGTTTGCAAGAACACAGACTTCCTTCCCCCAGCCCCTGGTCAGGGCTGCAGTATCTCCACAGGAGAGGCTTGCTGCCAGCATTTCTCTTCCCACAGCTCCATGTACAGAAGCTCCATTCCAGGCAAGAGCAGCTGAGAGGTCTGGAGCTTCCTTCCTCCACCCAGAACCCATGTGTAAGTGGAGGCTCCAGCCCAGCACAACAGTTCAGGAGCACCAGGGCCCAACCCACTCTGGCCCCAGTTCACCTGTGAGGCAAAAGCTCCACACTGACAGAGGCAAGCCACACTACTCCCCCGCCCAAGGCTGCAGGGATGTCACTCCAGGAGAGGTGAGCCCCTGCCCCAGCCTCCAGCTCTGGAGCAACAGCACAGAGATCCTGGGCAGAGACAGAGACAGGCTGCAAGGGCAGGCAGCTCCAAAGCTCTCCCCAAGGGAAGTGAAATTTTTTGGAACAGAGAGTGGGGAAGTTCAAGGGTGATGATTTTGGTGATAAACAGGTAAGATGAGGTATTCAGTTCCATGACAGCAACAAGCTAAACCACGGGTGGTCTAGAAAATTATCAGGGAAAACCAGGGACAGAGATAGCTAAGAAGAGCCCTCCTGAAACAGAAATGAGCTTCAAAGACCACCTGTGCACAGGAGCACACTTTTAACTGGATCAAACTGTGGAGCAATTTATGTCCCCAGGGCATTGTTGGAAACAATGGAGCAATCAGCAGGCAGTTAGTGGAGGCTAACAACAGTGTGTCATACCAAGGGAGACAAACAGCTTAACAGACAGGTCCGGGACAGGGATAGTCAGAACATCTGTCATCTCAGGAAAACTGTATGCATGCCCGTAGACAACATTGGAGGCTTCACAGTAGCGGGGTACAGAATTCATTCAAACAGTCCAGCCAAATCTCTAAACAAACAATAAGAGGCTCCTGGGGGAGAGGTTGAGCATCCAGAGTTGATACAATATAATATCTAAAATTTCTGATTTTCAACCAAAAATAAGAAGACAAACAAAGAAGCGAGAGCGTGTGACCCATACATAGAAAACAAATTAAAAACAGAAGCAGGCGAGAATGACTGCCTTTCAGATGGTCCAGCTATCAGATTTAGCAGACAAAGACTTTAAAACAGCTGTCATAAATATGTTCAAAGAATTAAAGAAAACTATGGTTAAGAAGTAGAAAAACGTACCATGAGAATATCTTATCAAATAGAGAATATTGATAAAAACATAAAATTATATAAAAGAACCAAAGGGAAATTCTGGAGATAAAAAGTGTATTAAGCAACAAGAACAATTTAATTTACTATAGGAGTTCAATGGTAGATCTGAGCATGCAAAATAAAGAACTGGTAAATTTGAAGATAGGTCAATAGAAAGTCTTAAAAACTAAGAGAAAGAGAGTGAAGGAAAATTAACAAAAACACAAGAAACTTCGGACACCATTAGGTGCACCAACATATGTGATATAAGTACTAGAAGGCAAGGAAAAAGAGAAAGAAGCAGAAATTTTTTTCAAAGAAATAATGGCTGAAAATTCTCAATCTGATGAAAAACATGAATCTACACTCAAGAAGCTCAACAAATTCTGAGTAGAATAAATGTAACAAGATACACTCCAGATAGATAATTGTAAAAAATCTTAAAACTCAAGAGAAAAATCTTGAAAGGGGCAAGAGAAAAATGACTCATCACATAAAAGGAACCCCAGTTAGGCCGGGCGCGGTGGCTCAAGCCTGTAATCCCAGCACTTTGGGAGGCCGAGACGGGCAGATCACGAGGTCAGGAGATCAAGACTATCCTGGCTAACACGGCGAAACCTCATCTCTACTAAAAATACAAAAAAATTAGCCGGGCACAGTGGCGGGTGCCTGTAGTCCCAGCTACTCAGGAGGCTGAGGCAGGAGAATGGCGGGAACCCGGGAGGCGGAGCTTGCAGTGAGCTGAGATCTGGCCACTGCACTCCAGCCTGGGCGACAGAGCCAGACTCCGTCTCAAAAAAAAAAAAAAAAAAATCACCAGTAAAGATAATTATCTATAAATAATAGTATAGATGCATAGTTCTTCTCATCGGTTTAAAAATAAATTTTTTCTGGCCGGGCGCGGTGGCTCAAGCTTGTAATCCCCAGCACTTTGGGAGGCCGAGACGGGCGGATCACGAGGTCAGGAGATCGAGACCATCCTGGCTAACACGGTGAAACCCCGTCTCTACTAAAAATACAAAAAAAAAAACTAGCCGGGCGAGGTGGCGGCGCCTGTAGTCCCAGCTACTCGGGAGGCTGAGGCAGGAGAATGGCATGAACCCGGGAGGCGGAGCTTGCAGTGAGCTGAGATCTGGCCACTGCACTCCAGCCTGGGTGACAGAGCGAGACTCCGTCTCAAAAAAATAAATAAATAAATAAATAAATAAATAAATAAATAAATAAATAAATTTTTTCTACATGTTAAGTCTGTAACATATAGAAATATTATACACTTGACAATAGCCATACAGAAGAGTCAGGTGGGAGCAAAGTTGTCTTGGAAATGACGCCAGACGGTAACTCGACTGAACAGATACAATGGAATAGAACCAAACCAAACATGGTAAATAAAAAAGGTTAAAATGGCAAGTTCAATGAGTAAATACTTGCTCTCAATTATTCTCTGAGTTTTCTAAAAACATAAAATTATATAAATTATTAACTGTAATCATGAATTGCTGAGTGTGTATTGTATGTAGATTTAACACAGATAACAGTTGTAGCACAAAAAAGGAGAAAAAAGACCAGAACCATATGAGAGCAATATGAGAGCAATGTTTTTGTATCTTATTAAAACAAGTTCCCATGAATTAGAAATATTTAAGACATATTGTAAGCTCTGGAACAACCATTAAGAAAATGACTCAAAAACACAGTTAAAAAATCATAAACGGAATCAAAATGCTATAGTACAAAACATTCACTTAATTGAAAACAGTAAAGTAGAAACAGAGGGACAAAAAAGGCATGGGATATAGAAAAAAGTAAAATGGCTGATACAAATCTAATGATATCAATAATCTATTAAATGTAAATTAATCAAACAATCAAATAAAAAGGCAGAGATTACTGGCATGGATATAACAACAATAACAACAACAACAACATCCGATTATATGCTCCATAGGAGACACGCTTTAGATTCAAAGTTACCATTAGATTGACAGCAAAAGGATGGAAAAAGATGCATCATGCAGACGGCGACCATAAGAAAGCGGGAGTGGCAATATTTATATTAGATGAAATGGACCTCAAAACAACAAAAAATGTAATTAGGAATAAACAGGGACATATTATAATGATAAAATGGTCAATCAATTAAAAAGATATAAGAATTGTAAACATAGTAATATACATATATTTATATAAGCACATAATATCAGAGCCCCAAATACGTGAATCAAAAACTGACAATCTAGAAGGAAGACATAGACAATTTAACAAAAATAGCTCGATATGTAAATAACCCATTTTTAATAATGAAGAGAACAGTTAGTCATAAGATTATCAAGGATATGGAACAACTGAACAATGGTGTAAACCAACTAGACCCAATGGACTCCTGGAGAACACTTTACCTAATAACGCGGAACACACATTCTTCTCCAGCACACATGGAACATTGCACAGGACAAGTGTCTATATGTGAGGCCATAAAAGAAGCCTTAACCCATTTAAAAAGACTGAAATTATACAAAGTATTTTCTTTGACCCCAATGGAATGAAATTTGAAATCAAGGACAAAACAAATTTGGGAATTTATAAATATGTGGACATTAAGCAACACACTCCTAAATAACAAATGGATCAAAGAAGAAATCACATGAGAAATTAGATAATATTTTGAGATTAAGGAAAACAAAGACACAACATACCCACACTTATGGAAGGCAGCCAGGGCAATGCCTAGAGGGAATATGTAGCTGTAAATGTGTCTATTAAAATAAAACAGATCTTGAGTCGGTAACTCGAACTGCCTTTCAACACGGACAAAGACGAGTTTAACTGAACTTTAAGCAACAGCCTTGCTTGGACCTTTCCCCTTCTTTACTCTGCTTCCCTTATACCTTCAGTTTCTTTCCCCGAAGAACATTGGCTCGGTATATCACATGTACTTGAACTGGTATCAGGCTCCGCTTCTGGTGAACCCAATCTGACAACCACGCACTAGCTGTGTGATCTTAGGTAAGACCTACTGTCTCTGTATATTGAAAATAATGTGGACTTCGCCTACCTTGTATAGTGCCCTGAAAACGATGGCTTGTTATGCAGATGAATGTGACAGTGAGGTGGCCTTTACTTTACCACCCAAACACCTGTGAAACCAAGATCAAGTAACTTTCCTGAACCTTCCTTTTTTCCCCATTGAGGGATGTGCAGACAAGACAGACAACAGGAAACTCTGTCTTTTGTATAACATGCTGCCTAGATGTGGGACCAGATGCTTCCCAATCTGCCACTCTCTGGCTACCTCCTACTGGAGAATTCCCATGGCTTGGTTATTTTACGAATAAAATGAGAGCAATGGCGACCACCTTCCATGGCTATGAAAATGATTCCGTACGAGCGTGCGTACAAGTTTTGTTAAAAAATGGCCGGGCGCGGTAGCTCACGCCTGTAATTCCAGAACTTTAGGAGGCCGAGGGGGGCGGATCACGAGGTCAGGAGATCGAGACTATCCTGGCTAACACGGTGAAACCCCATCTCTACCAAAAATACAAAAACTTAGCCAAGCATGGTGGCAGGCACCTGTAGTCCCACCTACTTATGAGGCTTGAGGCATGAGAATGGTGTGAACCCGGGAGGCGGAGCTTGCAGTGAGCCGAGATTGCTCCATTGCACTGCAGCTTGGGCAACAGAGCAAGACTCCACCTCAAAAATAAATAAATAAATAAATACATAAATGAAAATAGAATGGCAGATAGTTATTCAACAAATACTGGATAGTACGAACCGAGTACGTGCATGCCCTCTATGTGCTTGAAAGGAAAACCCTGTGTGGTTACAGGCCCTGTCATTGTCCCGTTTTACAGAAAGGAAGTATTCATGGGTGTCTCCTCGGTCTCTGTGGACGTAGCTGTGAAGTTTGAGAAAGTCTCTGCCCTCCTGGTACTCACAGTCCACTTCAGGGCTGGTCCTTACTATTTGTGGCTACTAGGACATGCATGGTAGGAGCAAGTTCCAGGAGAAGCCAGGCCCGAAGGGGTTGCTCACTCAGCCGGTCACCTGAGTCAGAAGTGCCCTCAGAGGTCGGTCCCTTCAGGTAAGACGTGTCCACCCTCCAGCCCCCGTGGTCTCGGTGGCACCAGACCTGCTGTGATGAGAACAGCCTGAGGGAGCCGCTCTAGATGCCCCATGCTCCTGTTCTGACTCCCTCCCTCATTCAGACAGCAGGCAGGAGTGCTCTGTTAGGATGGAGGCTTAGACAGAATCTGAGAGTGCTTCATGGAGAGCAAACAGTGCTTTCTGTTAACATCGAAAACCAGCCGACTGTTGTGACATCACTCACACTCACGGTTACACACAGAGACTTATCTATGGGGCTCTGAGAAGCAAAGTCAGGTCATAGTTAAGAAGTTTAAAGCTCATGTCTCCAATCCCCAGGAGATGCTTCTTATCTCTGTTTGAAATTGACATTTAAAAGTTAATAGTTATGTTATTTAAATGAAATTCCATAGTTAATTTCCATACTGTCATAAAGACAGGCTTTGCAATAAAAAGTTTCGGTAAATGGCAAGCCTAAATAAGCTGCAAAGATGAAGAAGATATTAACAATAGAATTATATTTTGTGTCATTTCAAGTGCTTTTACTGTAGAAATCCATATTTAATCACCAATATAGGCCCAGAGACTTATATAAGGCTATTTTTAACTGTGTTTTGCAGATGAAGCCAAGGTGTGGAGAAGAAAAGCTACTTCCTAACGTCACAGAGTGGAAACACCCAGGTCAGAACTGGAGCCAGAATGGTCTGACCCAGTCTTCTCTCTCATAGCTCACCCCTATCTCATATTGTCTTTTAAAAATAATACTGTGTATCAGTCTAAGGCCGGGCACGGTGGCTTATGCTTGTAATCCCAGCACTTTGGGAGGCCAAGGTGGGCAGATCACCTGAAGTCGGGAGTTTGAGACCAGCCTGAGCAACATGGTAAAACCCCATCTCTACTAAAACTACAAAATTAGCTGGGTGTGGTGGCACATGCCTGTAACCCCAGCTACTCGGGAGGCTGAGGCAGGAGAATTGCTTGACATCGGGAGGTGGAGATTGCAGTGAGCTGAGTTCACGCCATTGCACTCCAGCCTGGGCAACAAGAGTAAAACTCTGTCTCCAAAAAAAAAAAAAAGAAAAGAAAAAAATACTGTGTATCAGTCTATAAAATGTTTAAAGTCTTTCTATTTCGTTTACCGGATCAAGAGACCACATTTTACTTGTACTTGTTTTTCAGGGCTACTAATGTGCCCTGTGGCTAAAAGTCCAAATTTTTCAAAGAATTACCATGGAAACTCAATTTTTGATCTTTAATATACTTGAAATTTAATACAGACATCATTTCTGAGTCTCTCATCATTTTTGAAATAAATGCTCAAAGCATGCCCCCAGCCTCACAGGGAGCCAGAGGGTTGTGGGAAGAATGGGTTGTGACTCAGCCCAGTTTAGCAGTCTGATCTGTTGACAGAAAAAGGCCCTTCTACAGGGAGGGTCAGGGGACTGGGTGGGGGTGGGGAAAGGGGAAGAGAGGGGAGGGAGGGAAGCCACAGTCCCTGATGAAAATACACTTTCCACCAGAGGGCGATAGTTTTGAAAGCTTTGATTTGGTTGCATATGGTACAAAAATGCAGTCATGATAAGCAAAACTGAAATATGTTTCTTTTATACTACAGATTTATACAGCACTGAGTAAGAAAGATTGAATAAAGATGAAAGATGAGTTAGAAATACTTCCTCCTAATAAGGCTGAGGGAATTTAAAACTATGTCAACAGGGCACATCTACAAAGGATAGTTTAGGAAGAAATGGACTGAAATTTGAGAAGAAAATGAATTGAGCGTACCAGGAGATTCGATTTCCAGTCCCTTGCAAAATGACAGACTGATGATGAGCATCAGCCCTAAGAGGATCCCTGTGTAGGAGACCTCTGTGAGCATGCACATCCGCCCGACAGACGCCAGACTCCCAGGAGCAACGTTCTAAACTGAAATAATGTGAAGCTCTTCTCTACTTAAAGAATTTGGAGGGATATGAATATCATATGTTGTAAAACTGGATTTTTCCACAAATGATGATGCACTCACTGCCCACGTGATTTCAATGTCCACTGAAGGAGAAGGGTGGCTTTGCCATGAGCAGTCCATAAACTGCCAATGACAGCTGGCCGGGTGTTGAGATGTGCCTGTTACACAAATGTACATGAGACAGAAGCAGATAAAATGGCAAATGAAAGAAACCTTACTCCTAATGAAAGAAAAGGAAAGAAAATGGGAACCATCAGATAGCTTTAGTTAGACATTCATTGAGAAAATAAAGGAAACAATTTTTCCTAGGTGCCAACGGTAACAATAAGAACACTAGGAAACCTCTCAGTTTTCACGGATTGCATCTTAAGTGTCTTCAGAGGATATGGCAGTTGTATGGACAAGCACAACCTACTTACCTCAATTCCTATTTCAAATCCCCCACCAAGGCCAGCTATCCCAATGGCTGAGGGTGCAGACCATTCTAATAAAAAAAACAAACAAACGTTATCCTAACATTAAAACACCCTCAACATGTGAATATAGGAGGGAAAAATGCTAAAATCTAAAGAGTGCTTCTATTTAAAATAATGAGACTTGGTATTTCCCCCTGTTTTAAAGTGTTCTTCACAAAGAATATGTAATTTTTAAAAAGTTGAAAATATTTGAAAAGTATTAGATATTCATTACCAGTCTCATAGCCTTACAAGCCCACATCCTCTAATCTTTCTCTACCAACATGCCTAAGACCAAACTATTGGTTCCCTAACCATTAACCATACAGAGCACCTGGTAACTTCAACTGTCAATACTTTTATAAAACAACTTAGCTGTAGCTCCAGTCTTCAGCTAGAATTCTGTCATAGATTTAAGAGATCAGAAGGATTCAAGAGAGTTTATTATCTAACAGTAACATAGTAATTGTTTCCACTGCAAATTTCTGAGGGCAAAAACTATTCTAACACCTCTCATGCTTGAGCACAAGAAATAGGCTACAAATTCAAGGTTGTTAAAATTCTAACAAGATAAATTACATTTAGTACAGTAATTCCATTTGCCATGATATGGCTCATTTTAGGATTACTATATGCTTATTTTTCTTGATGTTGAAACAGTCACCTTAAACAAGTCTAGAAAAATGCATTTTCAATTTGGTGGGGGGATGGTCTGGCCAAAGCACTTTTTGAAAATGGTTGCTACCATCCATGCTAGATAATAGAATACTGCTGGAATATATCCAGAACTATCCTACCTAGGCTTAGAGAAGTCTAGGTTACAGAAATCAGTGTCTGATAATTTTTTGTTCCCTATGTTAGGAACTGTCCCTGTGTTAAGACGGCTGGTCTTGGCCGGAATCCCGGGGAATGTGTCGTGCCTTATTTGGACAGTTTTGAAATTACTGTCAGTAGAGTCAGCAGCTGCAGCTCAGGAAGAAGGGAGAGAAAAGTAGGTTTTGAAACCAGTAGGAAGGTTTGCTGGGGCTCTGAGACGAGCTCAAGGCTTCGTATTGGCTGTCCCTCCCCTTGGTCAGCAAGTCACCCTGTCAATGGAGCAGCTGGGGACCTGAGACACGCGGGGACTTTCTCATAGACTTTGAGTCCCATCTGACAATGGGCCCCCTTGGAATGTGCCTCTATTTTGTTTGGTTTTACTGCTGAGAAGTCTGCCCATGGAAATTTGGATAATGCTTGAGAAAAACAGAATTATTTTCTTCTCATTTTCAAAGCCACACACTGAGCTATGAAAACTGATCCACATAATAAGGAAGAGGTTCTTGCTGACGGTGGGGATACCTTGGGAAGAAATGGTGAATCTGCTGACTGCTAAATGGTGAATCTGCTGACTGCTATTTCCAGGCCATGTTTCACAAATGCATATATTGTATATTTATTGTCTGTGAGTGTCCCATGCTCTCTCAAAATAAAATAAAATTACGCTAAAAAACTGCAACTAATAGAAAATGTGTGCACTGAACAGCCAATGTTAAATTGGTATAAAAAACATTTTAGTTGGTTTTGACACACCTGTGTGCATTTTAAATATTACTATAAATGTTAGTACTTGGGATTCATGGCAAATATTTTGATTTCATCTCTGAAGAATCAAGTAGTAGATTTCATCCCAGAAAGTAAAACCCGATGATACTGCTCTTTGATATGATTCTGGCTTGGGAAAATTCTTCAAACGTCACAGTTTTTATGACCTACCACAGAAACAAAGAAGTTCACACATGGCCCCTTATTTTCACATCAATTTCCATAAAACAAAAGAAAGTAGCATACCATGAAGCTGAGGAATAATAATTCATATTAAACAAAAGAAATGCACATATTGCCATATTTAAAGATTTGCTCCATGGAAGAATTACAAAATGCATGCAAAACAAAGTTAGATCTACGTGTCGTGTCTTGTCTAATATTTTGAGGACAGAGACAGAAAGGCTAGTTCCCGTGGCTTGTTCACTGACACCAAACTGCACGTTCAGTCGAGTAGCCCTGATTACTTAAGTTTTAGTTGATATGCAGGAAACCTGTCCTACTCGCTATGCAATGTGTTCATATGAAAACAGACAGAACAAAGAATGAAGATTCTCTGCTCCAGTGAACAGACGCCAACTTACTTCCATCTGGAAGGCGTGCCAGTACAATCCCGCTGCCTCCTCTGGCGGTCACCAGGAACCCGGCTTTGATCACAGACAGAATTGCAAGGCCTTTAGCCTTCGCAATTACATGAGCTGTTAACGTGGAAAACAATGGGAAGGTAAGTATTTTGATCTATGTGCCTGGATAGACGATTAAGTGTTAAACAGAATCAGAGTTAGGAAATATACCTAATGTAAACGACGAGTTAATGGGTGCAGCACACCAACATGGCACATGTATACATATGTAACAAACCTGCACGTTGTGCACATGCACCCTAGAATTTAAAGTATAATTAAATAAATAAATAAATAAATAAATAAAACAGAGTCAGTGTACACAGAGGTTCTCCCTAGGAATTCAGGGCATACAGGAGCAATGAACAAAAGTCAGTCACTCAACAAACGGGCACGAGGCCTCTCTCTTCCCACATGTGTTTTTTGTGTTTGCTATTTTTGCAGTGCTAAACACAACATCATAAATATTCTCAAATCCTGTAACTGACAAAATAAATTAGATATTTGAATGAGATTTTATTGATATCTGCTAGTATTGCAAATATTTTGGCAATTTCAATTAATTTAGGATATAGTGCACAACATAGAAGATAAAAGTTACGTTTTCAATGAAATTAAGATCCGTATAGTACTAAGGAGAAACTTTAAAAATTACGAAAAGGCAGCATGAATTAGAACTTTGATCTTAAAGCCATGTAGCTAAATTAACCTTGTATTAATTTAAGAAGTTGGATTCAAAAACAGAAAAATTAAGTAATTTTTCAATGTTAAACCATTTTTAACTTTATAAAATGATCCGCTATAGCATTTGAGTACCACTTAACTATTAGTACACTGATAATATAATTCCATTAAAAAATATTGGTTTATTCACATTTCAGAAATGTTCATTACATAAAATGAGGGTTATTAGTATATGTATCCACTGAATATAGTCCCACAGGATTCTGTGAATTTGTGACACAATGATACCTCGTTCAAACTAACAAGGGAAGCCTATCATATAATTTTAAGGTAGCTTAATTTATTATTATTTTTATCAAATATTCTGCCAAGGAAGTGAAGTCAGACATGGGGCTCCAGCTCACAGAGCAAAGGCTTTGCAGATGCCCCAAGAGAACACTAAAATTCTCATGTAATTATGCCACCATTTCAAAGTTTAAATTAAGAACCAACTCTTAGAAATAATTCATCCAACACCATGAAGTTCACATGCAGAACATTTGTGGAGCTGTTCTTAATAAAAAAGCTACAGAAAATAAGGTTGCATCCTGGATGGCTGTCTACTAAGTGTACTTTATTTTTGTATTTAAAAGGTTATAATTATATTGTAACAAGATTAACAGCTGTATAATATGTCATGCAGGTTTATTTTTACAGCCACTTGTTGGCAGAATGTCTTCCTCACATTCTATTCTCAGTGCTTCCAGAGTTGCTATCGCCCCTATTGGGAATACTAGATATTAACAAAAGCATGTTTTAAAATGAACATATTCCACTTCTCAATTATATTTTTATAGATTTCCACTCAAATTCAGGGGCACTAAAATAATAATAATCACTGAATAATCTACCAATTAGCTTTTGATTTATAACATAGAATGTACTGATTATAGATTTAATCGCTAAATTAAGTTTCACTTACTTCTTAGAATCCTAACATTAGAGGAGGCCAAACACACCACTGGGAAGGTCTCAAGATCTAGATGTCTTGCTTAAATGTTTTGTAGATGCAATTGTTTATCCTATGAAATAGCATCTTTGTTTTAATGTAAACATGATGCCCCCCACCAGACTCCAAGGAGAAGTGGGCCTGGATCTCTGTTGGCTGTGGAACTTCTGTCTTTGCCACACCCACGCCTTGGGGTGATCTCTTACTTAGACTAACATGCAAACAGAATTTCTTTTTCTGAGCTTCACCCACTGACAGGGGCTCCTTCAGAATACTGATACTGAAAATCTAGTTTTTCTTGTTGAGTTTTCTTTAAGCTCTAAAGCAGCGCTTCTGAAACTAGCGTGTGTGTGTACTTCACTGGGACCTTGGGAGGAATGCAGACTGATTTGTGACATCTGACCAGATTTCTCACAAGCTCCCAGGGGATGTCAAGCTGCAGATTCAGACTGCACCTGGAGTAGCAAGGATCTACCAAGCACTGTTTCCTCAAGACAGGCGGAGTCACCGGGCCAATGCAACAATAATTAATATCATGATTAAGATTATTAAAACAATAACAAATTTTTAAAACATTATTTAAAGTTTTATTACATAACTTTAGATATCTGGCTTAGAAAAATTAAACTTATCTCTTTAATGCAGGACCCAGAGTCATGTACTCTGATTAAGAGGGAGGCTGGTCTGTAACAGTGTCCAGGCTAATTGGCATGAGACAAGTATTCTGTGAACACCCTTTGGAAATAACTAGAAGTGCTGATGAACAGATAGTGGTTTTCAAAGGCTCCCCTCTGGACCGATCTTATGTGTCACTGACTACTTAAGAATTACATGAGAAACACATTTAAAACATGCGTTCCTGGACACACTGCACTAAAAGTCTGATTTGGCAGGTTTGGAATGAGGTTTAAGAACTGTGCTTTTATGGTCTAGGGGATACTGATGCACATCTGTGTTGGGAATTACTGATTAATGTCTTAAACCACTAGAGAATGTAAATGTCTTATGTGGAAGGAGGAAACACAAAATTAAAATTTATGTATGAGATTAGCTGGTGAGTTTGCGAGGTTAGCTTGCAGAGTCCTCAGCACGCGAGGCGAAGGACAGACAAGGCTGTAGAGAGCTGAAGTGGAACACGAACACATGGTGTTTAGGGCACTGGCACCCCGGGGTGGGAGGCAGGAGAAAAAGCCTATGCAAAAGGGAGAGACAGGGAGGGAAGAGGCCCTGCTGGTTTGCCTGGTCTGCAGTTGGCCCTGTCCAGACCCCTTGCACCTGGAGTAGCAAGGGTCTATGAGGACTGTTTTCTCATGATGGGAGAAGTGACAGGAATGCAAAAATAATTACTATCATTATTAAGATTATTCTATCAATAACAAATTTTTAAAACAGAGCTCAGAGTCATGTGTTGTGATTGATTAAGAGGGAGGTTGGTCTGTAACACTGCCAAAGTGAACTGGCATTTGGATCTCCTTTGCATGAAACAAGTTATGCTGTGAACACCCTTTGGAAATAACCAGAAATGGTAATGAATAGGTAGTGGTTTCCAGAGCATCCCTGGATCAGCCATGAGAAAAAAGGTGGAGGAACTACTTGTTGGCATTGATAGAGGCTTCTGCCTAAAAATGGAGTGTTGAACAATGCAAAAAACAACTTAGGAAAAAAACATTTAGAGATGAACAGCACTCATCCTATTTACCTACCAGGAATGATCTTATCAGGTCCATTTCTGGAAGTTATTTCTGTGAATTCTCTTAATATTTTGGCAGCCTTTTTTGCTTCTGATTTCAAATTGGAAGGTATAGGGTTATTCACTGAAAGATAAAAAAAGATATTTTAATCAAAAATTCTGCTAAATAGAAGTGAGAAATTTATTATAATTTCATTCTTCTCATATACAATTGTCAGAAGTGTTTGAACCAGAGAGACTCCATCTTGAATAGGAGCTGGGTGAAATAAGGCTGAGACCTACTGGGCTGCATTCCCAGGAGGTCAGGCATTCCAAGTCACAGGATGAGATAGGAGGTCCACACAAGATACAGGTCATGAAGACCTTGCTGACAAAACAGCATGCAGTAAAGGAGCCGGCCAAATCCACCAAAACCAAGACAGCAATGAAAGTGACCTCTGGTCATCTTCACTGCTCATTATACACTAATTCTAATGCGTCAGCTGCCAAAAGACACTCCCACCAGCGCCACCACAGTTTACAAGGGAACATGTAGGGAAGTCACCCTACATGGTCTAAAAAGGGGAGGAACCCTCAGTTTTGGGAATTGCCCACCCCTTTTCCAGAAAACTCACAAATAATCCACTCCTTGTTTAGCATGTAATTGAAAAATAACTATAAGTATCCTTAGTCGAGCAGTCCATGCCACTGCTTGCCTATTGAGTAGCCCTTCTTTATTCCTTTACTTTCTTAATAAACTTGCTTTCACTTTATGGACTTGCCCTGAGTTCTTTCTAGCGCCAGGTCCAAGAATCCTCTCTTGGGGTCTGGATCGGGACCCCTTTTTGGTAACACAATGAAGCATTAACACAGCATAGCCTATCAAAGGAAATGAACTGGAAATGCTCATTGACAATATCATCTCTCTTTCTCCTAATAAATAAAATCTATGCTGAGAGTGGGAAACTCTAAACTCTCAGAATCTCAGAAATTATAAAATCCTTGGGCCCCAAAGGATGTTAAACAAAACCTGGCCAAACCTCCGTTATGTATCTTCTTCCTGCAATTAACAGACTTCAATACTAACTTGAAATAAGAATTTAAAATTTAAAAATAAATATATTTTGTATCTATAATATGCAGTATAAAATTTAATATATTTTGTTGTTCTTGTCAAAAATGTTGGAACTGGCTGCCTGTAGACTTTCCGATGAGTAAAACTCTAGAAGACTTGGGAATTGAGTCTACAAGTAATGCCAGCTTGCATTTCTATGGCACTTTATGTTTTCAGTGTCACCTGGACATTTATACACTCATCGGAGGGCTTGTCATAAAAAAGCTCACATAATTCTTCCAGCTCTGAAGTGTATCAGAGAAGATGGAGTATTCTCTGGTCACTGGATGAGGAATCAGCAGAGCGAAGAAGCTGAGTGGCTTCAGTGTAGGACCATGAGAGCCCTGAGGCTGAGAAGTTCTTGTTTCACTGACTACAGTTAAGCGGCTTATGCGTGACTGTACTGCAAGATGTCAGGATCTGGAAGGTTGAAGGCATTCATTTCCACTGTTTCACCTCAGTAATTTACAGAATGTAGATGAAGTACGCTAACGGAAGCTTGCTTTTGTAAAAGGAAAACAAATCTCAGGACCCCAAAATCACCAAGCCAAGGGAAAAGTCAAGCTGGGAACTCTGTCAGGCAAACCCGCCTCCCATTTTGTTCCTAAAAAGATAGCTACAAAGGTAAGCTACACACTTCCGTCACAATTTGCCACAAGGAAATTCCCTGTGGACAAAAGATGAATTCAGACTCTTCCCTCTGCTCACGTGAGACAAAGGCATATCTATTGTTTCCTTTGCCCTGTTTGTTTCACTAAGCCAGACTAAGGCGTGACTATTCCTGTAAATCGCATACTCAAAGGCTAATCAGAAACTCAAAAGAATGCAACTGTTTGTCTTTTATCTACTTATGATCAGGAAGCCCCCTCCCCACTTCGAATTGTCCCGCCTTTCTGGATCTAATCAATCTTACATATATTGATTGATGTCTCATGTATCCCTAAAATGTATAAAACCAAACTATACTCAGATCATCTTGAGCACATGTCGTCAAGACCTCCTGAGGCTGTGTCATGGGCCATCCTTAACCTTGACAAAATAAACTTTTAAAATTGCTTAAGACCTGTGTCAGATCTCAAGTGTAAACTCATGGTTTACTCTTTCAACAGATCAAATGCTCAAAGAGCATAAGGGAAAAAATCCCTTTCTTTTATTTAAGAAAATATAAATATTTCTAATAAAATGTGATATATTTTGGTGCTTGGTATGTTTGAAAGATGTAATTTATTTTAAAAGTGAAAACTGGCTGGGTACTCCCAGCACTTTGGGAGGCCAAGGGAGGAGGATCACTTGAGGCCAGGAGTTTGAGACCGGCCTGAGCAACATAGTGAGATCCCATCTCTACCAATAAAACAATTTTAAAAATTAGCCAGGCATGGTGGCGTGCACCTGAAGTCCTTGCTACCCAGGAGGCTAAGGCAGGAGGATTACTTGAACTCAGGAGTTTAAGGCTGCAGTGAGCTATGACTGGGCTACTGCACTCCAGCCTGGGCAACAGGGCAAGGCCCTGTCTCAAAATAAAATAAAATTTTAAAAAGTTAAAACTGATTTAGGGTCATTTTGGAGTTCTATTTTAATTTCTTTAAAAGATGTCAGTATCAGTTCTTTGTGGCTCAACACAGGAGTATTAGTATCAAATCAGGAAAAAAATCCATCCCAAGAATCATCAATGGCATTAAGATAGAGGAAGGTATTTCCATAGATACTTTATGCAAAATGAAGTGTGCATGATGCATGTGTGTAGCTCTTTACTCCTTTTAAAAACAAGTGGCATCACAGCATTAGTGTATTTTGGCACATTGCATTTTAAAATTATCTCAGAATAGTTAAAATACTGCCTCTCAGTGTAGGCTTTTCAAATCAACTTCATGAGACACAATTTACAAAATGAAATCTACCTGTTACAGGTATAGCTCAGTGGGCATGGACAGAGAGAGGTAGAGACCACCCCTGATGACTCCATCCATGCCCCCTGCAGTGGTCACTCCTGTACCCAGTCCCTGCCTCAGGTTGGTGCCAATCTGAGTTCTGTCACTGAGTATGAATTTTGTCTGTGCCAGAATTTCCTGTAGTCATCAGTGTGTTCTTTTCTGTCTAGCTTATTTTACTCACATGAAATTACTGAGACTCACTCACATTGTTGCATAGATCAGAAGCTCTTCCTTTTTGAGTGCCAACTGGTATTCTAATGTGTGGACATAGCACAATTTGTCCTTCCAGTCACTGTTGATAGACAATTGGGTTCTTTCCAGCTTTTGGCTATTATAAATAAAACTGCTATAAATATTCCTTTGTAAGCCTTTTGTAAAAAAATGTTTTATGGCCGGGCACGGTGGCTCATGCCTGTAATCCCAGCACTTTGGGAGGCTGAGGCAGGAGGATCACCTGAGGTCAGGAGTTGGAGACCAGCCTGGCTAACATGGTGAAACCCAGTCTCTACTAAACATGCAAAAAACTAGTCTGACGTGGTGATGCATGCCTGTAATCCTAGCTACTCGGGAGTCTGAGGCAGGAGAATCACTTGAACCTGGAAGGTGGAGGTTGCAGTGAGCCAAGATGGCACCTTTGCACTCCAGCTTGGGCAGTAACAGTGAAACTCCATCTCAAAAAAAAAGAAAAAGAAAAAATGTTTTATTTCTCTTGGGTAATTACCTAAGATAGGAATTGCCAGTTCACGTGGTAAATGTGTATTTAGCAATGCAAGGAGCCACGTAAGAGTTCTCTAAAGTGATTATACATTTTAGGCTTCCACCAGAAACTTAGAAGAGTTCTGGTTATTCCATATTCTCACGAACACTTTCAATGTCCAGGTTTTAAAATTTTAGATATTTTAGTGGGTACATAGTGGCCTTTCACTGTGGATTTAATTTTCATTTCTCAGATGACTAATGATGTTGAACACTTTTTCCTATTTCTATATCTTGCAAAGTGTCTGTTTAAATCTTTTGTCAATGTCCTTTAACCACTTTTTAACGGAGTTGTTTTTTTTGCTTGTTAAAGTTTCTTATAGATTCTGGATATTAGACCTTTGTTGGATGTATAGCTTACAAATATTTTCTTCTATTCTGTAGGTTGCCTGTTTTCTCTGTTGATAGCTTCTTTTGCTGTTCAGAAGCTCTTTAAGTAGGTCCCATTTGTCAATTTTTGTTTTTGTTGTAATTGTTTTTGGCATCTTTATCATAAAATCTTTGCCAGGGATTATGTCCACAATGGAATTTCCTAGGTTATCTTCCAGAGTTTTTATAGTTTTAGGTTTTACATTGTTAACGCAGGCTAAATATGACCTGAGGACTCCATACTTCAATATCTGAGTCCTTGTAGATGAACTGCAACCTAACTTAATATGTAGACAAGATTGAGAACCTAACTTAGGAGTATGCATCTGTAACAATAGCTCAGTCTTGGCCAATCCCAGCAGCCATACTTCAACCACTCATACACTGCTGAGTGTTCAAATAAGGCAAATGATGAGCTGTACCCAATCCAGTTGTTTCTGTACTTCATTTCTGATTTCTGTATATCACTTCCCCCCTTTTTTTAAGTCTATAAATTTGTTCTGACCATGAGGCATCCTTGGAGTCTCTCCGAATCTGCTGTGATTCTGGGGGCTGTCTGACTTGCAAATCATTCATTGCTCAATTAAACTCCTTAAAATTTAATTCGGCTGAAGTTTTTCTTTTAACAACATTCAAGACTTTAATCCATCTTGAATTGATTTTTGCATATGGTGTAAGGAAGAGGTCCCATTTCAGTCCTCTGCATATGGCTAGCCAGGTATTCCACCACCATTTATTGAATATAGAGTCCTTTCCCCATTGCTTATTTTTGTTGACTTTGTCAAAAATCAGATGATTGTAGGTGTGTGGCATTAATTCTGGGCTCTTGATTCTGTTCATTGGTCTATGTGTCTGTTTTTGTACCACTACCATGCTGATTTCATTACTGTAGCTTTGTAGTATAGTTTAAAGTCAGATAGCATGATGGCTCCAGCTTTGTTCTTTTTGCTTAGGATTGCCTTGGCTATTTGGGCTCTTTCTTGGTTCCATATGAATTTTAAAATACTTTTGTTTTCTTTTCTAATTCTGTGAAGAAGGGCATCGGTAGTATAATAGGAATAGTGTTGAATCTATAAATTGCTCTAGGCAGTATGGCAATTTTAATAATATTGCTTCTTCCTATCCTTGAGCAAGGAATGTTTTTCCATGTTTGTGTCATCTCTGATTTCTTTCAGCAGTGCTTTGTAATTCTTGTAGACATCTTTCACCTCCTTGGTTACCTGTATTCTTAGGTATTTTATTTTTTGTGTGTTAAATAGGTGTTTTAAATTGCATAATCTGCCATTTCTAGATCTGTTTTTGACTGATTCTTCTTCTAGCTCTGGGTTATGTTTTCCTGTTTTTACTCCTTTCTAGTAAAACAGCATTGTAGATATTACCATGTTGAGTGCCTAGATTTCACTGCTTCCCTTAAAAGTGTTGACACTTGTTTTAGCAGGCAGTTAAGTTACTTGCAGATCAGCTTGATCATTTGTTGGCTTATTGTTGTGTTCTGTTTGTGTGTCTAGAGTAGTCTTTAGAACTATTTTACCCATCAGGTGTGTCCCTTCTGGGTTCTCTCCTGGGTGCCCTGGTTGTTTAATAAGCTCTCCCCATTGTGGCTGTTTGGAATGGCTGTCCCCAGCCTGGTGCAAGCACTGTGAATAGTTCACCTCAAAGCTTCATGGCAGTTGTTCTTGCCCTCCTTTGCAAATTTCACCCTACACAGATAGCACTTAATATTCAGCCGAAGGCTCAGGGGGATCCCTTTGTAGATTTCTGGAGCTCTTTCTCTCAGCCGTCCCTCATTGCTAGTAACATGCTCTGCAAATTCCAGTTACCTCAGCCTCTTCAGACTCAGTTTCTGCCTTTTCATTTCAGCAGGAGCCTGGGCTCTGGGTGCCCCCTCCTTGTCCTGCAGTTTAGGAAGTGCTCCAGGCAGAAAATGGTCACTAATGGAGTTCACCTCCTGTTCCCCTTATCTTGTGGATCTCAGACATGTCCAACATGCGCAAACAGTGCTCTACACACAGCTGCCCATTTTCCTAGCTGTTTACCAAGAGTGTGAGTAACAGGAGCCGTTTCACTGCCATAGCCAGTAGCTCTTAGTGCATTTTCCATTTGTTCTTTTATGATGAGCAATGCTGACTACATTTCTATCAAAGATTTGTCATGCACCTTGTCTATTTACAGGGAGTTTCTCCCTGTTTCGTATTATACATTAAAAAATTAATATTTTTTCTGGAATATGTTTTAAAAACATTGACTCCCTGTTACTTGTCTTTAGAATTTGCTTTTTTTCTGTTTTTTCTTAATGAAATCAAATCTGTCTTCTATCTTACAAGGGTCTTTTAACAAAACACAGTAATTTTCAATTTCAAATGGGAAAATAAGAAGAGCTAGGAAATAATACGTAAAGGAAGAACAATGATAGCCCAGCCTTGACGGAATCTGTGACATATTACAAAGCCTCAGTAATTAATACTTAACAGCAGATGCAAATGTAGGACAAAAATTAGTGTACAAAGAAAATTCAGAAATTGACCCAAATATGTTTTACAAATTTAATATATAATAAAAATGACATTTCAATTCTATGTTGAAATGATGTATTGCATACTAGATAATGTTCATTTGGGGAGAAAAACAAAAATTCATTCACAGCTTTGTGTTACAGAAAGATAAACTCCAAATTCATTGAAGATGAAACTCCAAATTCATTTAGAATGTCAAATATCAAATTATAAAAGAACCAGGAATTATAAAATTTTTTTTTCAACTTCATAGTGCAAAAAACCCAAGTATGGCAACAAAATTTCTGTATTTCTATATTTTTACATTATCAGCAAGTATTTGTACAATGCACAAGTACACTGTAAAATACAGGAAAAAGTACAGATATCCAAATATGAAGGATAAAAAGCATCTGTAACATTAATACCCACCAATACTACTGCCTGCATTTTGATGTATGCTTCAACTGATTCCTATTGCTAAACATGTAGACTGATTCCACTTTTTAGCTTTTATAGCCATTACTGTCAGGTAGTAATTATCTTGGGAGAGATGCTCTAGATGTTCAATACATTTTAATTACATATATACATATTATACATATATCTAGATGCTGGATACATTTGAATTAGTTCACTGGAGTGGAAACTTGTTCTTTCCGCTGCTGAATATTTCATCTACTTTATTTTAGAGGCAGCACAACTTGTCTGCTTCCATTGATGCTGCAGCCATAGTATCCAGAGTGGAGTGGGTGACCCGAGGCTGCTGTATCAGGACAACATTCCTCTTTGTGCCACAGCAAGGCTTTATAACCAAAGCTGGTCCAATACCAGCATCTGATGGGGGGCTCGTGTAGGAACTGCCAGAAGAACTTTTTCCAAGGCACTTCTGTTTCCACTTGCTATGGGATTTTTGTCTCCACAGGGGTAGAGTCTGAGAGCAAAGCCTTGGTAGGGGAGCCTGGCAGGAGGTGGAGAGAGAACCTGGGCTCTGCAGAGCCAGACTGAAGTCACAGCAGCTCTGGACTTCTTCGTCAAATGGACCAGCAACATCTTTTTCTGTTAAAGCCAATTTAGACTAGATTTTCTGATACATGCAACTGAAGCACTGTAAATAATACATAAATCTTATCCCCTCAGAAGACTTTCTACTTTGAACTCTCAACCAAGCAGTATTAGAGCAGTCAAATAAGCAAATTCCTCAGTTGAGAGTTGATCTTGCAAACATCCTGCTGTAGGGAAAGGTCGTGGCCTGATTTATAAACACGGGAAGAGAGCCATTGGACTTGGGAATCAGATGCAGCCTCGCACAGCTGCAGACCGCAAGACCCGTCCTAGATACAGCCTGTGTCACTGTGATCCAGCTGTTGACAAGGCTGGGCACAGTAAGGACATCTTCAGTGTGTCAGTTGAACTACAGAAAATGTTACAGATTCTAATCAACTTCTGATAAAATCATGCCTGGTCACAGTTACATGCAGTGAATTTCTCTGTCAGAACAAAAACATATGCAAATAAACATTTAGATATAAGCCTCAAATCCCATCCTCAGCATTAAATGATGGCTCCCCCATTTTTCTTCTGCTATACCATAAGGCATGGAGAGCATGACCTGTTCAGAGTGCTGATGTCCTGTTCTATCATATGGCCCAAGTTACGAAGATACAGGTCATACTAATGAAGCCTCTTAAACCTCATATCATGGTTAGCATTTGCACTCTCATAAACGTCTTAAGCCCCTTGAATCATGCAAAATCTCTATAAATATTTAAGTTTTTTCCTAAAAAAAAAAAAAAAGGTGGCTGCCAAACCTCAAGCTAATAAACTTTCAGATAAAATTTTCTTTAAAAAAAAAAGTTAAAATGTTTGAAATTTTCATAGTAACACGTTTTTTAAATGAGAAGGGCTTATAAAATACGGTAAAAAAAAATTTTACTTTGGAAACCTCAAAAGTGTAAATCAGCTTAAGATCTGGAAATAATTTTAAGTATTGATCACAGGTCTATAAACTCAATGCTAGAGCCACTGGGGGCAAACACGGACATGAGAACCCTACTTGGAGCAAACTGCCACCTGAGGTGAGAAAGTTGACTATGGTTTCCAATCTAGTCCTCCACGGAGGGTCAGGAATGAAAGCAAGAAGACCCAAGGGCCCCTCTCCACCACTTTCATTACCAGAGTTCAGATTCCCAAACTTTTGCTTCCCTTATATTATTTTCTTCAATGGACTCTAATTATGAAAGGAATACTTACAGGAAAGCAAGCTTAGTAAATTTGGTTTTCCAAGTTCTTATTGATTATATATTCATCAAATTATTAAACCTTATACTTTATGTGAAATGGAGATTAACTCACTAAACTGATAAAATTCCATCTAAGATCAAAGGAACTGGAACTAGAATGCTGCTAAATATATATTTAGAATAAGTTGAAGAAATCTTAGCCAAAAGAAAGTGTTGTATCTAATCTTGTTTTTGTTTTTTTTTTTTTTTGAGACGGAGTCTTGCTCTGCCGCCCAGGCTGGAGTGCAGTGGCCGGCTCTCAGCTCACTGCAAGCTCCGCCTCCCGGGTTCACGCCATTCTCCTGTCTCAGCCTCCCGAGTAGCTGGGACTACAGGCGCCCGCCACGTCGCCCGGCTAGTTTTTTGTATTTTTTAGTAGAGACGGGGTTTCACCGTATTAGCCAGGATGGTCTCGATCTCCTGACCTCGTGATCCGCCCGTCTCGGCCTCCCAAAGTGCTGGGATTACAGGCTTGAGCCACCGCGCCCGGCCTGTATCTAATCTTTGAAGAGGTTTTCAAATGTTGCCTTAAGCTACTTTTATTAACAAAACTGCATTTTGAACCCCACTGCTTGACAACTATGGCCTTTGTTTCTTAAGTCAATTCTTACCTTTCTGTGGCCTTGGTTTAACTACTTCGTTTTAAGGAAACAAAGCTTGTCAGTTCTCAAAATAAAAACCTGTCCTTCTGGTCAGATCATTAACTTCCCAGTCATACTTTAAACCAGACTACCATTTGAACATCAAGTGCCAGCCTGAGTTGTTTCCAGTCCCTGGAACCGAGGCTGTGGCTGGGGAAGGAAGAGGACAGAGAAAGGTTTCTCTGCTCCCTCGGGAGACAGGAAAGCCCTTTATTTATCCCTGCCATCCATCTTCTCCAGCTGAAAAGTGTGATCTTGGTACAGAGCAGGTCCACACATGCCACACTGGTCTGATCTTTCAGAGTAAAGAAAATCTTTTTAAAAACTTCATGTACTTAGATCTCAAAGAGCAGAGAATTATGTCTCATCATGACGCCACTCACTGGCAAATAAGCTGGCGTGCACTGGGACTTGTGAGGCTCTCAGCAGTCAGGGCAGCAGTTACTTCCCTTTGACTGCATCAACGTCCTATGTTTGTGTTGACATGCCAGATCCTTATTTCTGCGGAATGAGAAATCTCCTGAGAATAAAGATTTCCTAAACAGAACAAAAGTATCAAATCACTTTTGATGAGCAAACATTAAACTTTTTTTTTAACTTACAAAGAATGTGGGGTAACATTTACTAGTTTTACAGAAATATTGTTTAAATAGAACATTAGTGAACTAAATAACCAATTCTCCTTAAACATGATAGACAGGACGGAGGCTATCACTCTGATCATTTTAATCTCCAACATAGTAATTTGTAAACATCAATCGCTGCACAAATATTTTAATAAGAGGCCAGCCTAGGGGAGTAAACAGCACCTTAGCCTCGAGACCTATTATTTCTCTCAACTGTGTGTACAGATTTTCTAAGTCGTTATGAATTCAGATATTCCCTACATCTCAATAAAAACACCTAGGAGAACGAGAAATCAGGACATGCATCTCCTGTAAGCAGAAGAGAAACCGAGCACCTACTCTCTTGCGGGGACAGCTTCCTGTCACTTTCCAACTCAGCCTCCTCGGGGGCACGAGCATATTGGTTCAAATGAAGTGAAAAGGCCACATCTCTGTCCATAGTGTAAATCCCATTTCCTTACAGTGGTCAACCGATTCAGACCAGTTTCACTCCTTAACGAAGGAAAAACTCAGCAGCCAGCGCTCAGGCCCAGCTATCTGAGAGGACCCGTGCTTGCCACGACCCCGCGGCCCAGCGACCCCGGCGCCAGGTGTTGGGGGGACTGGCCCTTCCCTTCCGGGTGTGAAGGGCTGGCCCTTCTCTTTCAGGTCGGGGGTGGGCAAACTCGAACCTCGCCGGAGCCCTACTCAAGGCCTCCTCCCCGCGCCCGCCGCGGGTTCCACGCGCATTCCAAGCGCGCGTATCCGACCCAAACTTCAGAGCCGCCTCCGTGGAACGGAAGGATGGTCGCTGACACCTGGCCATTCAAATATCAGGAAGTTAAAAATAACACGACCATCGTCAACATTCCAAACTTCGGAAAAGCTTTTCTAAAAATGGAAAAGACGGTGGCTAAACTTCAATCAAAATCGCTGCGGTCAAGAAAGTCCTGGGAGCTGCTCTATCTTAACTTTGGGCAGTTTGCTGTTAACAGACGCGCGACCTACAAACCCCAGAGGCATCGTCGGTTTTCCCGTCCTCCTCCTCCCACCACCGCCCAGCTCCTGAGAGGGGAAGGGGCGGCAGGACAGGTGGGCCCCCCGGTACTCACTGGTGCCCGCCCGGCCGTGGCGCCCGGTCCCAGGAAGAGGAAGGCGCGCCGCCCCGCCCCGCGGACTGGGAGGCCCCAGTGAGGGCGTACCTGCGGCAGGTGAGGTAGGCGGCGGCGCAGGACACCTGCCGTGTATGTTTGGCGGGACAAAACCCACGCGCCCGCCGGGCCGCTCGGGCCTTCGCCCCCGGGGACTCCGGAACCGCCCCCGTCCTTAAGATCGAAAAAGCCTAGGGCCCCGCGGCGGCTCCAAGCACGGCGTTGGGGGTGGGGGTCCCGGGGGGACGCCCAGGCTCAGGCCCGCCCTGGTCCGGCGTGGACCCTGCGGGGCTCAAGGCAGGTTCCCCCGCTTCACCCAGCCAGCCTCTCTCCGCGAACTCGGACGACGCGCGCCACAGCCCGCCACGTGTGCGGGACTCGCGCTGTGCCCCAACCCAGGTGAGCCGTCCGCTGAGCCGCCGAGCCTGAGCCCGCCCCGCAGGTGACCCGCGGCCCCGCCCCTACAGGCGACTCTCGGCCCTTTCTGGTAACCTTGATCTCCCTCGGCTCCTTCCTCTCCAAGCTACCCGCAGCCCCGCCCCCTCCAGGTGACCCCCCCCCCCCCCCCCTGCCTTCCGCGGCCCTACTCCCTCCAGGTGACCCCACCCCGCGATTCCTCCTCCTTCGGACAACCTGCAGCCCCGCCCCTGCAGGTGAACGACGGCCCAGTCCTCGCAGCTGACCCGCGGACCCTCCCCGCCCGCCCTCAGACCGTCGCAGGACCGCCCCCGCAGGCGCACTGCAGCCGACTGCGCAGGCGTGGCTCCAGCCCGCGCTGCCCTGGCGGCGTTGGTGCGGGACTGCGCCGGCGCGCTGGGCGAGAGGCTGGCAGTGCGCATGCGCCATGTCGGCGTGCGGAACGTCGCGGCCTGTTGGCGCTTTTGCGCGCGGAAAGATGGCGGAACAGGCTACCAAGTCCGTGCTGTTTGTGTGTCTGGGTAAGAGGGCGCCGACTTACTCATGTTCTGACGTCCCCCGCGGGGGTTGGATCGGGCTTGGGCCCTGTGGATTATGCCGCGGGGCTGGGAACAATGAGGGAGAGGAGGCCAGGGACTGGGAGGCCTAGGGTGTTCCAGGAGTGTCTCGCAGCGCCCCTGTTCCCCATCCGCCCCGTGCAGCGGCCCAGCCTGCCCTGTAAACCTGGGTCTCCTCGCACCTGCCATATATCCGGGGCTTTTGCCATTTGCAGCCACAGCCCCTACAAGCCAAGGTTCGTTCTTTGCGCCTACTAGAATCCTCTCGTTCCCCTCCAATGGGCCCAGGTAGGCCTGGAGTTGTCGGACTGATGTGGTCTCTTAGGGGCCTCCGAAGTCCTATGACAAAATTGTTTTGCTTGCTGGTTTCCTTAGGCCGTGCTTAGGTATGGATCTGAGCTAAACGGAGATGAAGTTTTACGGTTTCGGGTTTCTTGATTGTAAAAGCCAAGCCAAGGAGACCTGGAGGTCCCTGTATAACTTTGCCCATGAAAAATAAAAGTGTATTTTATTAATGGCTTTTAGGAACTTTCCAGCTTAAAATATTTTCACTCCTGGAATTTCAACACTTAGCTTACCTTACTTCAAACATAATTTACTTTCCGTTAGGTTTTCGGGGATCTTCCTTTGGTGTAGTACTACAAGGTTATATTCCTCGGTGCCTCCACCCTGAGAGGAAGGCCTAAATTGTCAGTAGTCCAGGTTACTTAAAACCTTCTGTGAGTTTGCATTTCCTGCAGAGTAAAATTTCTGTTTATTTTTACAGACTCCTCACTTTATCTCCTGTACCTTTTCCTGCTCACACTCTCGGGACACTGGCTTACAGAATCTTTCGTTGCTCTATAGCGCTTCACATGCTTACTGAGCCTCCATGGCTGGGTGCCCATTATGAATTTTGCCTGGAACGTCTTTTTATTTTATAAAGTCAAACCCAAGTATTTCCTCCTTTGCTTTCCCAGACCATGAGTTGCTTCTTGTGATTGCTTATCGACATCCTGTATTACACAAATTTTGCTATAATTATTTGATAGTCTGTTGAAATCCCAGCTAAGTTTAATTTTCTTGAGGGCAATAACTGTGGCTTATTTTTCATTTTGTTTCCAGCTTTAGGACAATATATGATAAACGCTGACTAGGTTTTGTAGAAGTTAATTTCTGTGAAAGAAGAATTGGAAGACTCACCTTGTTTTACATTGGTAGTGGGCATCATTTGATTTTTAAGACTTATTGAAGGCTGAATGTAATCAACAAGTTTATTAAACAGTAGTTTGGTTAAGGATGGTTACCAAATACTATTTCATTCCCTTGTATATTTCTGGTTAGTATTGTCGATTATGCTGGTATAAGGTATCATGGTTGCTGTTAATGGGGAGTTGGATCCTTGCATATGCAGTAGTCCCACTTTAGCTGTAGGTGGTACATTCCAAGACTCTCCAGTGGATCCTGAAACCATGGGTAGTACCAGACCCAACTGCTGTCAGTTGGAACATGTGTCTGCTCATTTCTTCCACCCGCAAATGTAATGCCGTTTCCACCTTAACTAAGCACTTACAATGTGGTCGCAACTTTCGCAGTTTGAGGCGAGACGACAAACTGTCAGGAATTTCTTTTTCCTTGTTTACATTTTCATGGATAGAAGATTTGTTCGTACCGTAGATCTTAGTAACCTCAGTATAAGATTTTTTTTTCTTTCCAGAATAAGTCAAAAACTTTCACCTTTTTGCTTAAAGGTAGTGCTTATGGCCTCTCTGCCGTATCTGAATTGCTAGCTTCACGCTTTGGGACCATTATTAGTAAACTAAGGGTGACTTGAACTCAGGCACTGTGATAGCATATCACAGTGGATCTGATAAGCAAGAGGGCAATAGGTGGATAGACAGCATGGATACGCTGGACAAAGGCATGATTCACTTCTGGGGCAGGACAGAATGGGATGGCATGAGAATTTATCCTGCTACTCAGAACAGTGCACAATTTAAAACTTAGGAATTATTTGTTTGTGGAATTCTTCATTTAATATTTTCCAACCAAACTGACCACGGGGTAACCATGGAAAGCAAAGCCTTGTAAAAGGGGGGACTACTGTATTTCAGTGCAATTCAATGATTTGTTGTTGTTGTTGTTGAGCATCTACTATATGACATGAACTCCTCTAAGTGGTAGGGATATATGGAGTGGTGAACACAACAGACAAAAATCCCAGCCTCTCTGGAGCTCACGTTCTCTCAGTCACCAGCCAGTATTGATGCGCTCAATCGGTTGGTGTGAAGCATTAAGAAAAATAGAGCAGAAAAGGGGAATGAGAGTGGAGTGCAGTTTTGAGTGGGGTGGTCAGGGAAGGCCCCATCTGCTAGATGACCTTTGAGTAAAGACTTGAAGGAGGTGAGGAAGCAAGCCTAGGATATTTTGGAGAAGCATCCTGAACCCAGAGGAAAGCAGGTAAAGGTTTTGAAGGAAGAATACTGGCCGTGGTCATGAACCACAGGGAAGCCACAGTGGCTGGGCCTGGTGGCTGGATACCTTTTCTCAGTTGGGATTCCTCATCTATACTGGAAGATTTAGCAGATAATTTGAGTGACTGTTTTCTCAGTGCTTCCATTGTAGATGTATAGGGAGTAGTTAATTCCTTATATACACTGGTCCTTTAGGGCAGGAGTTTGCAAATTCTTTGTGTAAAGAACCAGATTATAATTATTTTAGATTTGCTTCACATGCCATACAGAAAGGGTGTAGCACAAAGTACCCATGCATGTGGTGAACCTGGCTGTGTTCTAGTGGATCTTCATTTATGGACATGACAGTTGGATGGAACTCCGTATAATTTTCACATGTCACAAGATATGCTACTTTTGGATTTTTTCCAACTACCCAACCATGTAAAAATTATTCTTACCGCTGTGGGCTGTACACAAAGGTGGACCATGAGCCAATTTACAGACCCGTGTTTTATATCCAGATCTTGGGAGGCCATGTGAAGACTTGGGCTTACTCTGAATAAACATTGGAAGGTTTTGAGCAGAGGTGGGAAATGATCAAATTTAAGTTTAAAAAGAAGAGTTTCAGCTGTTGTTTTGAGATTAAACTGGAGGTGGAGCATGCCCTTACTGGTTGGGTGGTGAGTAGTTGCATTCTGAGGGAATTTAAGCGGTAAATGGCATTTTATTTGCTGGCTGTATAGAGGACAGTAACAGTTGCATGCTTTTGAAATGTAAAAAGTTTTGTTCCTTCAAAGCATTCATTTGGACCCTTTGAGACTGAAGTGTAGAAAAGCATCAGAGGTTTTTCACCGGGGAAGCTAATGATGGGAAATAATTGAGCTGCCTTACTACAGCCCAATTAGGAAGGGTGCTTTATGTTTTTGTAAGATAGAGACTTACCAGTGAAGATGATGCAGGAGCCATGACCCAGCCAGCATGGTTGGTGGAGATAGCACATGTTGGTGGAGTCACTTTACTTCTGGGCTACACCCATACTGGGTGCCGGGTCTCTTACCAGGTATAGCAGACACAGCCCTACGCTCCCAGAGCCTACCTGTTGCCTTTTATGAGTCTCCATCCTTGAATTGAAAATGCTGAAGAAAGGTATAAAATACTCTGCCTAATTTGGAAAAGACAAACTTGATACTTTACAGATTGAAACAGTTTTTAAAGGCATTTGATTTTGGAATGTTCTATTTTTAGAACTTGTTCTGTAGGTGAAGTACATGCAATGTTTCACTGAAGACCAGGGTGCTCCATTTTTTCATGACACAATTTGGTGGCATCAACTTTCGAAATCAACAGGGCAAACTACTACTGGCCTTCAGGACAGTTAATAATGCAAGTTTTCATATTGTTGTGGGGAAAGTGAACTGTTATTTTACAGTTAATGATAATTATTTGTAAACGTGTGGGGCTAGTCTTTATTATTGTATTTTTAGATGCTGAGATATTAGGCATCAGTTGTTGTACAGTTCCAAAATAATAGTAAGTGTCTTAATTTAGAAATACAATGTTTGCTGTTAAAAATATTCCCAGGGTATATGGTGACAAGTAAAAGAGTTACACACCCATGGGAAGCCTTTCAGTAATTAAAATAGTGCTGATGACAATACCTGTTTAAAAAACTAAACAAAATTTAGAATGTCAAAAGGAACAACTTCATAACACAAAGTGGCATAGAGAGGGCATTCAAGGCTAATTTGTTGTCTTTCCCTTTATGGTTTGTAGGTAAGATTTTTTACTGCTGTGGAAACTACAGTCTTCTGTGAGAAAAAATTACATAATGTGCTTAGGTCTTACAATGTAGAAACTGAAGGCTGTATAGTAAGGCAATGAGTTGGTTTTCTGAATTAGGGAATTAGCTATGTTTTACAACACTAGAAGATCCTCATTGTACTTGTTTGTCATAAACAGAAACCCTAATAATGACAAAGAGTCAACTCTTATTTAGTGCTGTCTATTCTCACAGTTCTTCTTTTTCTTGTCTGTTTCCTAAATTCAGTTCCTAATGTTTGGACTCAGTATAGTGCTTTGGCATTAAGGATACTGGAAGGCCTCAGAGCAGCCCCAGAAGCAAAGTCATAGAAACCGTCATTTATCTTCCCCAACGCAGATCATAGAAACTAGAACTCTCCCGCAAAGCAAGCCGTAAAACCTACAAAGGTCACTGTCTCCCTTCTGCCTTCTCTTGAAGACCCCATTCCAGAGTGGCCCTGCCTCATTCCTGGGGGAGGAAATGCTGTGGCCCTGCTGGTTTTCGCTCCTCAGTCCACTACCATTGGATCATTTCTTTTTGTCCAGTTCCGTTTCTACATGGCTGTGCATTGGTCATCTAAGCATCATAACCATTTCCCTGGGTCTTTGGGTCTTCGTTTCTGAAGGCTTCCATGTCACATAAAACTGATTAAATAGATTTGTTATGTTTTTTCTCTTGTTAACCTGTCTTTTGTTACAGGAGTATCTTCCATGACCTTTATCATGGTTGAGGAAAGCTGCCACACCTTTCCACTCTGACACTGTCTTGTATTTGCTCCTCCATAGGAACCTCTTACAAGGTCTCTCCAATTCAGTAATGTGCTCTTCTAGCGTTTCCTTAGCCCTGCCAGTAATTTTGGTAACTTGTAGGAAGGGTCTATGTTTGAAACAACTGTCTTCAGATTAGGGCACAGTGCTTGGCACATAGAGTGGGCATACAAAATATGTTTGTTGAATAAGTCATATTACCCTTTTCCATAGGACTTTCTATTTCTCCTCATAGTGGCTACACGAAGTCCAAGTCTTGGCCCAGTGTTTTAGGCCTCCTGTATACCAGCCCATCAGTTTCCAGACACTGGCTGTCTGTATCTGAAGCATCGCAGCCTCACCTGCTTAGTGCCACAATCCCCCTGAGTTAAATGCCTTTCCCTTCCTCTGTCCATTAAGATCCTGATCATCCTTTAAATATCATCTCTAATCTTTCTTTTTTCTGGTAGGAAATTTTCTTATGTCTTGTTTTTGCTTTGTAACATCGTTCTTTTTCTGTGCTACTGTAGTATATTGCTTATTAGTATTCATTTTCTCACTTTTATTATAGCCAACTGTGCACCTCCCATAAGTACATTGCTTGTATATGGTAGATCTATTTGGGGATGAGATCTTATGTCTTTTTCCTCTGGGTAGTAATGAATTTGAATTTGGCCCTTACCTTACCTCCTGGGAGGTAACCTCTAAATGCCTTGGAGTTTTCTAGGAGTGATGGGAGTATCTTAGTTATTGAAGGTGGCCCCCATAGTATATATGCTGATGAGATGACTCCGGGTGGGGGCTTTGAGCCACATGTGGGAGGGAGCCTGGAGATTGAGTTCAGCTGAATAGCCAGTGATTGAACCCATTGTGTCTCCCTCCAAAAACCCCAGTAAAACCTCGGAGCACCATGGCTCTGAGGAGCTTCCTGGGTTGCTCTTTGAATATTGCCCCATGTTGATGACAGGAGGGGAAGGTGTCCCGGGGGACAGTGGAGCTGCCTGTCAGGAAACCTCCCAGAGTGTGCCCTGTGGGTCACTTGCTTTGGCTGGTTTTATTTTTTGTTTTCGTTTTTGTTTTTGTTACTGTTATTATAATGAAACTGTAATGGTAAGTGTTCTGCTTTCCTGAGTTTGGGAAGTAATTCTGGGGAATTATCAAACCTGAGGGAGCCCTGGGGAACCTGGATTTCTCACTTGCTGTCTGAAGTAGGGGTGGCCCTGGTGTCGACATCATGGTCTGGAGAGTGGGGTCCCTGACCTTGGGCTGCTGATGCCTGGATCTGTGCCCCTGGGCTTCGCATGTGATCGCTCAGTGAATGTCGGTGTTGAATCGCTGTTTATGCTTAAATGCATGTTTGTGTGTTTGTGTGTTTATGTGTTGTTTTGTGAACCAATAGTCATCCTTATGTGTGATATACTTGAAAATACATAGTTTACCCTTGAACCACAGGGGTTTGAACTTCGAGGGATTTATTCAAGTAATTTTTTTAACCAAGCACAGATGGAAAATACCTTGCTGTCTGAATGAAAAATCCATCTATATGGAGGGCTGACTTTTCCTATACTTGGACTCCAAATTCACAGGGGGGCCACCTGTGGGACCTGAGTATGCAGGTTTGGTACACTGGGTAGGCGTGGGAGGGTGTCCTGAACCAGCTCCCTGAGTCTGCTGAGGGACAGACCACTGTATTTTATTTTTATTCTGTTGTATTTCGTTGTAAAATAAGCTGGTTGCAACCCACTTCATTTTCATGATTCGCTCCTGGATCTTTAGTAGCAGCTCTTTAAACAATAATTTTGGTTGAAGTTGTTATTCTGATACCTTTGTCATCTGTACTTGGAGTACTTGGCCGGTTGGTGTCAAGTCACTGAACTTGAGCCTGATGGGCTGTTCTCCAGCAGGGTCTACCCTCACTGGTTGGACAAAGGCGTCAAAGGATAGTGTTGGTGGCCTTTATTTTTCCTGAGGGATAGCACAGCCCCTGCGTGTCAGGTATGTGAAGAGGGGAACTGGCGTGTGCCCTTCCATCCAACCTAACCCTCTGTTTCCCCAACCCCCCCCTTTTTTTAAAGGTAACATTTGTCGATCACCCATTGCAGAAGCAGTTTTCAGGAAACTTGTAACTGATCAAAACATCTCAGAGAATGTAAGTACCATTCATTATCTTAAAGAGGCCACCCTGAACTCTTCTGGGCAGGAAATTGCCAAAAAAAAAATTCCATGTTTCTTCCCCTGCAGTGGAGGGTAGACAGCGCGGCGACTTCCGGGTATGAGATAGGGAACGCCCCTGACTACCGAGGGCAGAACTGCATGAAGAGGCACGGCATTCCCATGAGCCACGTTGCCCGGCAGGTACCGTCCTTGGACTTGAAGATGTGTGTTTTGTGTTTCAGTGGGTCATGGACAGCGGTGCTGTTTCTGACTGGAACGTGGGCCGGTCCCCAGACCCAAGAGCTGTGAGCTGCCTAAGAAATCATGGCATTCACACAGCCCATAAAGCAAGACAGGTAGACAAGCTCTTGTTCCATTTCTAATATGTAGAGTCCGGTAACTTGAGAAGTAGTGAAGGGATTAACCAGACTTGCATATTAATGAATGTGTTTATTTAGGGTGAGCTTAACCAGCTACAGTGTGTCCATTTTGTCACTTCTGGTTGCACAGTGTTGAAAGACTTGCATGACTTTGGAATTTATTTATTAAAATGCACATAAAAGCTAGGTAATTTATAATGAGAGAGCCTGACTGCGAGCTGGGGCTGAGCGGTACTCTGTCTTCTGTTCCTTCCTGCATAATTTTTATTAAACATTTAGGCCATAGTAATTATCCTGCCTATATTGCAAGTTTGTTGCTAGAATTAAGTTATATAATACATACAAAAATATTTTTTCAACTGTAAAGTGGCTTAGTAATATAGGGTAATACCAACAACATTATGGACATATAATTATAGTGTGTTGTGCCACACTTCGAGTTTGGAGTCTAATAAAGTCACAATCAAATTCTGCAATTTCAGTTAAAGATAACCTTGTCTTTATATTATAAATTAGAAGCTAAAGTTGATTTTTCTAAGAGTTCTTTATTTAAATGAAGTACTCTGGGACTGACCTTTTCTGAAATGGAATTGTCATTGGTCAGGTGATTAAACATTTTTATACAATTTATCCATCCTAATCTCTTCAGGCCTTTGCATACCTTGCCAGTTTCTACTGGCCATTGTTGAAAATAGATTTATTTGGAGCAGTCCTTCAGAATATGAGCACTCATACTTTGAAGTTTTATGTTTTTAAGGTCAGTTTTTTTTATACACTAAGTGTGTAATAAGAGTGGATGCAAATGAAGTATTTTAAAGACATATTAGGAACTTTTTTAAAGAACAGTTTTAGAAGCAGTATTTGCACGTTTCTTGCTTTTTTTTTTTCCTGTTTCTTTTAAGAAATTTTTAAGGTGTGTTTTATGAATCAGTATCACATCAGATCTTTGTTTACAAGTTCTTTTCCTTTACTAATGTCACAATTTGTGTGATAACTATTGTACATTTCTTAAAATCTCAATTTTCTCAGTGCCTTTCAACCTGTGTTTAATAAATGAAATGTTTTTTTTTTTTTTTTTTTTTTGAGACGGAGTCTTGCTCTGTTGCCCGGGCTGGAATGCAGTGGCCGGATCTCAGCTCACTGCAAGCTCCGCCTCCCGGGTTCACGCCATTCTCCTGCCTCAGCCTCCCGAGTAGCTGGGACTACAGGCGCCCGCCAGGTCGCCCGGCTAGTTTTTTGTATTTTTAGTAGAGACGGGGTTTCACCGTGTTAGCCAGGATGGTCTTGATCTCCTGACCTCGTGATCCGCCCGTCTCGGCCTCCCAAAGTGCTGGGATTACAGGCTTGAGCCACCGCGCCCGGCAATAAATGAAATGTTTTTAGGGTGCTTATTTTTAACTCTTACAGTTAGTCTTTTAGAATACGTGAGCTTCCTGCCCAGTTAGTTCAAAGGAGATTTTTTTACTTTATTATGCATTATGTTCTCTTTTCGGTAAACTTTTCATTGACTTGTGTACACAGATTGTGAGTGCAACCCTGAGGTCCCATAATAGCCCCCTCCCCACTCCTCCAGAAATCCCCACAAAAAATTGGTTGTACTTTTTAACTTCATAGAAGTGGAATTATAGTACATGCTGTTGTCTGTCAGCTTTTTTTGCTTGTGAGAATCTCCGTGTTGATTGTGGCAATATAATTGTCATTGCCGGATACGATATCATTTCACAGTTTGTCCGCTGTCCTCCTGGTGGGGGTCAGGGGGTTTCTAGTTTGGGGCTACTGCAGATAGTGCTGCTGTGGTAACGGTGTGCACCTGCTGTGTTCTGTTGGAGTCATGCCCAGCAGACACCGTGTAGTGGGGTACACATCCTCATGAAACAGATTGGGGATGTTCCCTCTTTTTCTTCTCTAAAAAAAGTTTGTTGAAGATTGATAGTGTTTCTGCTTATCATTTGAAAAATTTGTCTAATGGGTTGTCTTTTTGTTGTCTGATACTTTCTCTGGCAGTCTTTCAGTTTTTCTTTCGGAATTTGGTTTTCAGCAGTTTCGGTGTGGTAGACCAGATATGATCCTTGACGTTGTGACTTGATGCTTTTCATCAATTTTGGAAAATCCCAGGCTGTTATCTTTTCGTATTGTACTTCTCTTTCTCTTTTCTCCTGAGATTCACCTTACATGTATATTGAACATATATTTCTAACACTCTTCTATTTTCTATCCTTTTCACTCTCTTCTTCAGTCTGATATTTTCTGCTGACCTGTTTTCTGATATACAGATCTTTCTGCCATTTTCAAACAGTATCAAGATTGTCTGTTATTTACTTAATTCTTTAAGTTTCTTTTTTTTTTTTTTTTTGTAGATTCTATTTTTCTGGTGAAATTCTACATCTTGCTCTGTGTTTTCTTGAACATACTATCACAAGTGCTTTAAATACCGTGGCAACTCTGATTATCTGATTTTCTGATTATCTGGACCATTTGTGAATCTGCTTTCCTTTTCTGTTTTTTTCTCTTTGTTTTGTTGCTTGTGTATCTTTGTCCGTTTGTGCTGCTCTAACAGTACCTGAGACTGGGTAATTTACAACGAACAGAGATTTATTTCCTGTAGTTCCAGAGGCTGTGAAGTCCAAAGTCAAGGGGCTCATGGGGCTGTGAGGTCCTTCTTGCTGCCTGATCCTGTGGTAGAAGGTGAAGGAGTCGAGAGTGTCCCAGAGTGAGTGAGAGCGAGAACTAGAAAAACAAGAGGAGGAAAACAGGAGAGAGAGAGGACCCATCAGTGTCAGGAGCCCACTCCCAAGCTGGTAGCATTGATCAAGATCCTCCCTCTCACTGTTGTTGCATTGGGGATGAAGTTTCCAGCACAGGAACTTTGGGGGACACATCCAAACCATAACATAGGATTTAAATAATTGTAAAGAGTTAAAGAGTTCTGCTACTGAACTGTTTGAGATCCCTGTTCTGAGGCCTTGTCATTGCCCAGTTTTAGCGGGAAGAGAAGTGGCAAGTGGCAGGAGTCTGCAGGTTGGGGACTGCACCTTTTTTTGAGGTACCTTTTTTATGAACAGTGTTTATTGGAACACGGCCAGACTTGTTCATTCACCTGTAGTGTGTGGCTGCTTTTGTGCGAGAGCCGCAGAGCTAGAGCGGCCTCGTGGCCCCCAAAGCCTGATGGTCACTAGAGCATTGGTTTTGTATATGGGGTTTCTAATTGTTTTTAGTAATAGGGATGATTTGCCACAAGCTGTTTCATTTATAGCTGCAAGTGGAAATCCTTTACTGTGCATTTGTTACATAAGTTATAGCTGTTTCTTTTCTTTCTCAATTATTGTAACATCTAAAAATTATGTAACGATTACTAAGTCTTTTTTTATGAAAAATTTACAATTAGTCCAGAATTTGAAACAAGTTTAGTATTAAATCTTAGGGCATTTCTCACATAACTAATTTGGAGAAATAATACTGTTCTGGCTTGGTGGCTCACACTTATAATCCTAATAACACTTTGAGAGGCTCAACATTGCTTGAGCCTAGGAGGTCAAGAGCAGCCTGGGCAGTATAGTGAGACCCATCTCTACAAAAATGTAAAAAATTAGCTGGGTGCTATGACATGTGCCTGTAGTCCCAGCTGTTTGGGAGGCTGAGGTAGGAAGATGGCTTGAACTCAAGAAGTTGAGGCTGCAGTGAGCTATGGTCTCACCACTGCATCCCAGCGTTGGTGACAGTGAGACCTTTTCTCTAAAAACAAAAAAGAAAAAAAAATTCAGTATTGTACTTATTCTCAGTTTTGAAATAAGTCAGTGCCATGGGAGTGTTGACGAAATACAGGCCTTTCTAGTTTCTGGAAGTGCATGCTAAACGCCGAAATTTCTCATTTTTCAGAAAAACAAGTTATATTAGGAAAGTTACACTTTGCGCCTTTGTTTCGCAGTATGTATGTTTATGTTTCTTATTCTGCCATTATTTATAGTAGTTGAAATTCACAAAATCTTTTTATTTATATTTTAAGTAGGTATATTTATAGATTATATCAGAAAACAATGATAAGCTTTCAGGTTGCAATCAGTAGAAATACTGGGTGGCATTTTCTTCTGTGTCAGGTTTAAATTATGGATATTCGATCAAAATAAAGGAGGACTGTCGGTTATGACTCCTGTGTCTCTTTCTTAGTGACCACCTCTGACTACGCAACTTAATACTTCTCCTTCTCCCTGCCCCAGACCTGTGTGTATCTCCTCTCTGCTTTATTTCCTCCGGGGCATCTGTGCCTCCTGTGTGTTGCCTGCCCCGTGTAGAAGGGCTCCACCAGACACGGCTCTATCCGCTTAGCTTGGTGTGTGTCACTGGGGCCCCGGATGTTCAGTGCTTGTGGAATGAGAAATAGAGTAGAATAATGAAGGGGATTAAATATGTGAAATTTTAGTATGTTGACCGTGTTATACATTGTTACTAAGGAATTGAAGCTGATGTATAAACGTTGTGTCTACACATTATACTATTTTATGATTATTGTATGGAACTTTATAATACAAAATTTCTTTGCAGTTCAGTTTTGAGAAGTAGGTTAACTCTGTGTTCTAACTTAAAAGTATCCTAAGAATTATTTATTTAATTAAATTGTTAATTAGTGAATAACAGGCTCAAATATAGCAGTTTTTTTTTTCTTTTAGTATATCTTTGCCTCCTCTAGGCTTAAATGGTATAAACACTGTATTTTGACTTCTTATTCAATTTTAGATTACCAAAGAAGATTTTGCCACGTTTGATTATATACTATGTATGGATGAAAGCAATCTGAGGTAATCCTGTTTTTGAAGAATATGTCTGTTCAACTCTCAGTTCAGTAATGGGCCAAGTAATTTGTTGTCCAGATTTACTTTTTCTATATTAAAGGTTTTAATAGTGATGGTCACCATATGTAGAATTATTTATTTAGAACAGCAAAAAAACTTAGTAATCTAGAATTGTCCCTTAGGTATTTTCAAGGAAATACACCTTAGAAAAGGGAAAGTCCAGTTATTAATAGCATGATTTAATTGGAAAACTAGCTTGACTGTGATAGTTTTGTATCAGGCACATTGTTCTGCATGAGAGCGATTTTGTTATTTTTGCTGTAATGATTCCTGGACAGGGCAGTGTTTTATTGATTCTCAGGCCAAAGCTCTGCAACTGTAGGTTCCTATTATTACCCCATCTTGTGAAAGAAGGACGTGAGAAATGGTAATGTTAGGTTGTGTCCCCAAGTTCACACAGCTAACGTGGTAAATGTGGTGGGATTTAAGCCTAGGTTCAGTGAGGCAGGGCGCTGCCGTCCTGCCTCAGTCACCACTCTCTTGACCTGCCCCAGTCCTCTACTTAGGGCGTCGCTGGGAACTAATCATAATTTAATGTCACTCCAGGATTCTGACTTACATCACTACTTTTTCATAAATAGTACTTGTTTTTGATGAAGATAAACTATTTGTGTTTTTAATTACTTTTGTACAAATGAACAGATAGGGATGCACCAGTTTTAATTACTTTATATTAATCAGGACCTTCATTAAAATGCATGCATTTTTTAATTTTATTTTTCAGTCCTTATTCTGCTCTCATTGTTTTCACTGACACCATAGCTTATAGGTATCGTAAAAACACCTTTTTAGGAGACCCCATTTGCTTTGATCGGCACTGAGCACTGTGTTTCTTTGTGTGTGGGGGGCAAGCGGAGTTCCTGCAGCCTCACGTTTGCATGTGCTGTTCCTCTGCCTGGAAGCTCCTCCTTGCTGCTTGGGCCATTCGGCTCCTATTTGCCTTTTGTGGGTCAGCTGAAATTCATTTCTTTGTAGAGGTATTCCGCTACCCTGTCACTAGGCCAGATTGTGCATTAGACTTAGGCCTGCCCGCAGTTCTCGTCCCTGCGCCTACTCCTGAGCTGCTGTAAACCTTCACGCACGGGGCTCTTGGCTGTTCCATTCCCACATAAAGCACATGCCTGACTCATCGACTCATCTGTCGTAGGTGCTCAGTCGAATGTGTTAAATAAATGGAGGCACTTAGTTCAGTTTGCCTTTTTCTTTTGTAGCAATGTGAAAGCTAAAGGTGGAAGTCTAGAGTGAAGCTGAGTTTTCAGCTTGGGCAGAGGCTTGAGGAGTAAAAGAAGGAAGAGTAATTAAGGAGTGGGTCATGCTGCGGGAAGTGCTGTCAAGACACTTGAGGATGGAATTGGTAGCCCTCTGTTTTGGAACTGGTTCAGATGGTGTTTTGGGTTCCTTTCTGTCACCTTTGTTTTATCTCTGAAACTTGATTGATTGTCTCAAAATATATTTCGTGGGAGAAAATATAATTATTGTATATTTTGTATAACAGAATCAGTGAGAATAAGCTGCTGTGGCAAACTCTCTTGCCTAGAGAGAGGGCAGTGGCATACAGCTGCAGAAGGGGCCACACGGGCCTGCTGAGTGTTCTGTTTCATTTCAAATTAGGTCATCCTGTCTTGATTTCGATATGGATGTTTCATAAGACCCTAGCAGATGTCCCTGTTTAACTTGAAACCATAGATCAGAAAACTAAGTTCATGTTTCAATTTTACAGAGATTTGAATAGAAAAAGTAATCAAGTTAAAACCTGCAAAGCTAAAATTGAACTACTTGGGAGCTATGATCCACAAAAACAACTTATTATTGAAGATCCCTATTATGTAAGTACAGTTCACGTTTTAGGGCTAATATGATGACCCACCACGTCTGTATCCTGCAGTATTAAATAACAGAGTAGATTGTGTTAAGGATGTTTTTGTTATGCAGGTTTTGCCATTTTCTTCTTTTCCTGTCCATTTAGGGGAATGATTCTGACTTTGAGACGGTGTACCAGCAATGTGTCAGGTGCTGCAGAGCGTTCTTGGAGAAGGCCCACTGAGGCAGGTTCATGCCCTGCTGTGGCCAGCCTGACTAGACCCCACCCTGAGGTCCTGCATTCTCAGTCAGTGTGTAATCATGTTCCAGAGCCCAAAGGCCTAGCTCTTTGTTCAGTTGACTTACTGTTTCTTACCTTAAAAAATATTGTAGATGGAAATCAGTTATGTTTGGCAGAAGAATCAATAAAATTATTTGATTCTGACAGTTTATGGGGTATATTAAGCATTCTTAGACTAGTTGAACATCTCACTTTGCCCCAATTACAAAAATAGTAGAACAAACAACATAAAACATAATGAAGGAAAACCTCACTTGAACGCCCAGGTCAGCATCTGAGCCCGCTGAGACTTAGATAGTCAAGTCTACCTCTTCAGTAGGTTTGTGTGGATGGCCTGATGGAAGGCAGGTGCCCTCTGCTCCCTGTGCTACCTCTCTCTTCCCCGGGCCTTTTATGGATTGACAGTAGCCCTCTCCATAGGAGCTCACAGTCTAGATTAGAAGTGTTTTAATTTATACACACCCATACTGCACACTTGTATATTGAAAAGATAGGGAAGAGAGAAACATTTATGGAAACAGTCGTTAGCACCTTCAATACTTCATGATTTTTGTCGAGTTTACTTCATGAGGAGGTCAGCTCATTGGCTCCCATCTGAACCACTTTGCCTCTGAAACTTAATTATATCCAGAAAGAAGGACGCTTGTATGCTAGTCTAACTATGGTCAGTTGAGGAATATGACTGTTTTTATATGCACATGTAACCCAAATGTCCAATATAAATTGGCTTATTTTTAAAATTTTTAAAAGTTGGGAAAAGCTTTATTATTTGGCATGCTTAAATATTAAGTATTCTTCATCAGCATTTAATAAGTGTATAGGCAGATATAGGTAATTTCTGTGTATTTTGAGATAATGTCAAAATCATGAATATTTCAAAATAAACTGGGGAGTTACAAAAATACAACTAGAGATATAAATCTGGTGTCTGCCTGTTTTTTTATTGACAAGGAAGCATTTGAAAACATTGTTTTGTCCTTTTTACATGATCTATGATGTTATGTGTGCATGTTTTATCTTCAGGATGAGAAAGTAAAATGATGAAAATAAGCACATTACTGCCGCATATCATAATGTCTAGTTTCTGAAAGAAGTTTGAGGTCCTACAGCTGGAAATGTCCTTGCCTAATACCATCCTCTGGACATGTTGCCTCTACGCTGTGCCCTCCTGTGCAGTGATGCATAGCCACCTGGCCAGAACATCTGCACTCCTGACCAGTATCATCAGGGTCCCAGGCAGTGCCAGGGGGAGGAGACATGTTTGATCCTTGACTCACTGGTGCCTGGAGGATGAGCTGCTGCCAGATGAAAGTGAGTAGTTTCCCCACTGTATCATGTGGAAGTGCCACGCTGTCTTCATAGGAAGAAAGTTTGCAAACTCAGTGAGTCTTGCTCTTATTGGAATTACTCAGACATACAGAAAACTTAGGGGATTAAATATTAATCGATTGGATATTTGAACATTATATCCTTAAAACATAAAAAATTGGGAAGAAAAGGTCAAGTAATGAGCTGTAATTAGAAAACAGGATTAAATAAGAAGACTTCAAAAGTTACACCCTGTTCTCTTCATTCAGTAATTGCTTTTAATTATCTCAAAGTCAAAATTTCTTACTCTTCTATTCCTTTATGTTTGGAAATAAAATCCTATAGTTTTTCTTTAATGTTTATAAATACACATCCTCAAACAAATCCTAGGACTCTTGACTATTCTGTCCTTATGGCTACACCCAGACAATACCATCTGCCGACAAGGGCTCATATGAATGGAGAAACATTGCTTTGCTGAATTCAGCTTTTTAAATTGGATCCAGTTAGATCTGTTTAAAATATATCTACATGTAAAATTTTGAGACTGCTTAGAAGTCTTAAGGTTCCTCCTAGTTTTGCATTTTCATGATTACAAAATCGCTTGGGAAATAATGGATACAACCTCATTTGGAATATTTCCCAGCAAATCAGGGCCTATCTCAAGAAATTATGTCACCAATATATAGTAGCCTCTACTTTAAAAAAATGCTAATTATCCCTTAGAGAAATTCTTAGGCTTCAAGTTTTCATTTGTTTATGACTTTTATATTCTGTGACCTTTTGCCAGTGTCATGGTCTCAGTAAATCTGAAGTCACGAATTCCCAACAGTGAACCTGTTAGAGAGGTAGAGAGTCACTTTGAAGACTAGTCATTATAACAAACACTTCATTTATTACTTGTGTTTATTTACAGTATTTACATATTGCACAATAGCTGGAATACTATTTTACATTTATTATACAAAGGACCGACAGAATTAGCCACAGATTTACACTCCACACTGTTCCTAAAACATGACCAAAATTTTAATTTTTCATGCCATTACGAATAATACTCTGAGAATTTAACAGTGAAAGTAATACGGAATATTAAATTATGTTATATGAAAATATACTTTAAGATTCTGCTTACGTTTCTAAAGAAACATTTTTTGTGATTTCACCTAATCAAGAAAATGAAATATTCTCTGTGTTTTATAGCACTACACATCAAACGTGGAGCATTCCTTTTGTGGTTGTTTTTAAAATAAGAGTGACAGATATCACTCAATACACTGATTTATCGAATATGTATCTGCAAACAGTGTCAACAACATACAAAACTCAAAGGACTTATGGAAGAGTCTGTCTGCAAAAATAAATCTCTTGTCCATGAGGGGATGTGTATAAAGATAGTTCTGTTTCCCTGTTGGTTTCCAAGGCACTTCTCATGGCTCCTGGTGTGCTGCTCCTGTACAGTCTGCTCACTGCTGAAAACAAATACATTGTGTTTGATGTGACTATCCACACTTCTTCCTGTGAATTCCAGAAGACCTGTCACTTCAGTTAGGGGACACAACATGTGTATAAACATAGGCAGTCTCAGAGTGCGTCTGTCTCTATGTTCCAAAAAGTGTAGTCTCTTGTATTTTGAAAAATAACTTCTTTCTGCACTTACTACATGGCTGCGATGCTAAAGCAATGAAAGTCATCACAGATACATGTGGATGCTTATTAAAGCTTGAAGAAGAGTGCTTAGTCTTACATGTGCTATTAGAATCCTCAGTAGTCCAGGCCACAGGGATTTACCTGGCAGTTCTGTGCAACCTCAGTGTTCAGAGTTGGTAAAGCTAATAATCAAGATTAGACAGTTGTTTCTAGCATTCTTTGTTGGAATATCTAAACCATTGGTATTCTGTTTATTTTTAAAAGAATGATAAACTTCAAGGTTACTAAGATAAGGCTGCATTTGGGAGAGTGCACTGGGCACTCACTACTCAGAACTCCTTTTCTTTGACAACATTCCAGAGCTCAGGCTTCTGATTGACCTGGAATTCCAACAGTGAAGGGCGTCTGTGACTGTTAGGGAAGGTAGGTGGGGACATTGTTCTCTTTGGCCTGAAGAGGTCTATTAATGAGCTTCAGAATGCGGCAAATGGATTTGCTCTGAGATGAGGGCAGAGCCCTTCCTGCTAAACACCTGCTTTTCTCAGGCTCTGGGCCTTTCTTTACAAAGACAAGGTCATGGTTTGCAGTCTTGCCCTGCCGTCCTTGTGTGTCAGGACGGAAGTGCGTGTGGCAGGTTGTTAAGCAGCAGAACCGGGACTGCAGAGCCTTCCTGATGCCACACCGTCGCACTAGTGTGGGCACCCTGGGATGCCTGCCCTGCCCTCTGGTGTCTCACTGAGGTCTGCAAAGCACAGAGAAACCCCGGACTGTATCTACACTGTGGTGACTAGCCAGGTAACAGTTTGCTGTTGCCGTTTAAAACTTTTGGAATTTGAAGAAGGTATCTTTAAAAAAATAGAAGTTGGCCGGGCGCGGTGGCTCAAGCCTGTAATCCCAGCACTTTGGGAGGCCGAGACGGGTGGATCACGAGGTCAGGAGATCAAGACCATCCTGGCTAACACGGTGAAACCCCGTCTCTGCTAAAAATACAAAAACTAGCCGGGCAAGGTGGCGGGCGCCTGTAGTCCCAGCTACTCGGGAGGCTGAGGCAGGAGAATGGCGTAAACCTGGGAGGCGGAGCTTGCAGTGAGCTGAGATCCGGCCACTGCACTCCAGCCTGGGCGACAGAGCGAGACTCTGCCTCAAAAAATAAATAAATAAATAAAAATAGAAGTTATGAAATTATAGTTAAGAGGGTATCAGTGTTTTAAACTATACCTATGTCTTGGCCAAAATGAACCCAGTTACAGCTGCGACACCTGTGGCTGTCAAGCAGGTGCCCTTTTGGGAACAGAAGCTTGCGAGCCTGGGCCTTGCCCTGTTACCTTTACCTGCATCTCATCGTCAGTCAGGCTCTGATGTGGTTGTCCGATGATGGGGAGAGTGATGTAAAGGGTGCTGGAGACTATCGGGATTCCGCCACAGCTTTTCTGCGGGGCATCACTGTGGCATTTGCGAAGCACGAAGTGCCATGCAGAGACCCATCCAGGAGCCTGAGTCCCACTGAAATGACCACGTCCTTCAGTGTAACTGCAGCTGCCTCCAGCAGCAGCCAGCAGAGGGGAGGCAGGGGTTGGCTAATGGACATGTAGACAGAGTAGCTCTTCGAGTGGCTAAAACAGTGGGGAACTGGCTCTCCTCACTTGTAAGTAAGTGGAAAATTTCCAAGGATGTCCCTGGCTCATCTCTGGGAACAATGGGATTTAATTATAAAGAAATACCTTAAAAAAAAAATCTCATCTCCCCTGGCATATCACCTTGGGTGACAGGAATATACATCTGTTCACTGATTTAAAGAGAAGAAAGTCCGTGTGACATACAGGCAGTGGATGAGCAGCTCGAGAGAACTGGAAAGAGGAGGGACCTGGGGGGACATTACTACACAGCACTTCCCAGCTTTGCCTGGCATTGAAACCTTCACTATCTCCAAAGAAAAAGTGCAGTGAAACTGCAAAACGCAGCCTCAACCCGCCATTACCCACCGGCCTGCCTCCCCGTGCCATTCCTCTCATTAGCAGCAGTTTCTTCTACTGGGAAAGATGCTTCCTGCTGCTGTTGGGGTCATGCATGCAACCCTTCTACTGCTGCTACCTAAATATTCATAAGCACTGCTTCTCCGTAGAGAGCACATCTGTATAGGAAAGAGCACTACCCTACCCTCATCCATTTTACATGAGACAAACTCGAGTAACCACTAGAAAAATATTCCCTTCATGAATGTGCTCTGAACAGCTATCAATGGGCAGGAAGCCTGTCTGTCTTGTGCTGGTGCAGCCGGCATCTGGCAGTGCCCACACACACAAGATATGTAGTAAGTATAAAGTTGGTGAAATTACAGTGGCATCCTGCTGTCTAACGTGACTGAATTCTGTGGCATTTGTGTCAGGAAAATAAAACCTTACCCTTCAAAACATCTGCTGATGGTTGGTGTTACATGTTGCATATCAGCCCTCGAGGGGCCCAGGTACAAAGTTCAGTTCATAAATGTGTTATGCATTTACGTTTTTACTATTAGAGGCTATGAAAATAAAAAACATTGATGGAAACATTTAAAGAGGATAGCTGTTCTTTATGAGCTTTTTGTCATGATAGACTACAACTCAAACATTTACCAGATGTGATCATTTGAATTTACATGGACAATGTTGGTCATCTACTCAACTTGTGAGTGTTAGTGAATGAATGAATGCCTCAAAGTAAACAGGGACAATTTTAGTCTGTTCCTGGCTTATGCATTCAGTCATATGCTGAAACTGGCTGATTTGCTGTGTTTCAGAGCAGGACCCACTCAGTGCCCATGTGCCATGCGGTGAGCAGTTAACAACAGCTGCCTGGGCAGTGTAGACAGGCCAGTAGGGCGGCTTTCAGCACTGAGATAAGAGTGTTGGACCATCTCTACTTAGAATACGGCTATCTCAGCCAAAGAATGAGTGTTCCTAAACTCCCATGAAGTTTTCATGTCCCAAGCAGGATTCCCGTCTTTGGTATGCGCTCCAGTGCGCTTCTGTCCAAGCTTACCTTATCCTCCATGCACACTGGACTGACAGCCAGCCGGGTAAGAAGCCTGGCACATCTTTTATAGTCTATGGTGAAAATAAATCACAGACCCTTGTCAGTTACTTAAAAAACAAATAAATCACTTTTTTTTGCAAGTATATCAGCTACTAAAGCCATTTATTTCTTTAAATATCTTAATTCCCTGGAAGCAATACGGAGTATAATCTGCAGGCATGGGTTCTAAGTTGTTGACTTAATAATTTATGGTACTTCAAGAGCTTAAGCTTCAATGGCAGAAGTGGGATGATGTAAGTGGGGCTGCGGAGGGAGGAGGGACAGACACGCAGACTGCATGGCTGAGCTGGCTGCCCATTGCTTCTCTCAGAAATAACTTCATTTTGCTTCCTACGTAACAATCCTTCCATACCCTTGTGCTACTTTTGGGTCATCTGCAGGCTGAATCCCAACTTGAGTTGACCATGGGACAAAGCCTTCTGCCTGTAAATTCTAAAGAAAGTGGGTCAAAAGTCAGCAGAGCAGAGGCCTGGAGTGGATGGCGAGCGGAAGCAATGTGCCCATTTCTAAGCAGAGACTGATACTCCTTGGTATCGTACACAGTCTCCCATTCCACTATTCTGGCCATGCTGCCTGTGGAAATTGAGAAGGTGTAGTGGTCATGGCCATAAGGGAAAATATGTCCTCAGGGTGAAGATCTATGGAAAGCTGAAATTGTTTGTAAATTATTACAGTTTATTTCTGAAGAATAGAAAAATCCTATTAAAAGGAAGAATTTATACCCAACTGAAAATCTGAGTTGAACGGGTAGACTGACAATGACAAATGTATACAATATGTTAGATAAGTAGCCAGCTCTACTTCCAAAAATATACCTCCTAAATATTTATGGCACATATTGTTAGGCATTTTTCAAACAGAAAATGTTTTTCAAAGGGAAAGAGCATGCCCAAACAGTGGCCCTGGGTCATCTGAACGCCTGGCTTTCTCTTTCACAAGCAGCATCATGCCTTTTAGAATGTAGTTTTCCTAAACAGATTCCACATCATGAATGCAGTGGATTGTGTGATTTCAATGGCTGATCTAATCAATGAATTGTAAAGACTTCCACTTGTGTCATGTCCAGGGTCCCAGCTGACCACATCCTGCTTAACCCAGGTGTTTTCAGCAATGTCTTGCTAACCTTCATGTGCAGACCAATCATCTGGGGATCTTACTAAAATGTAGACTTTGTTCAACAAGTCTAGATGGGACTTACTTCTGCTTTCCCAGCAAGCTCCCCATAGGACCACACTTTGAGAAGGCACTAAGTTCCTTCAGGTCTGATATTTCAGGATCCCAAGGACTTTCTTTTATACAGCCTAATGCAGTAAAAAAGTGGTCCAACTTCAGCTCTCCAGTTCTTTATGGGCTAAGAAGAGGCAGAAAGCAACAAAGTAGCCTCCCATCTTAAGGCACAGATCTCTCAGCCTTCTCCCTCTCCATGGCCCAGGCTGAGCTGTGATCAGGAGCTTAGTATCACAAAGCCGAGCTGCTGTGAGCAAAAGGAGGTATCGAATGGGGGCGCAGCTTGATGCCCTGGAAAAAGGCCTGCAGAGTCAACCATGAGATCTGTGCCTTAGCTTTGCTGATATCTGACAGCGCAAAAGCAATTCCTTATCCATAAATGAAGAGATGAGATTGAATGACTCAGAGGTCACTTCCAAATTTGGAATCTGTGATCCTATTACTGTAAGGAAATATGTAATTAAAATATATGCACATCAAAACAATACAAATGATAAAATTTTCTGGCCCCAAGAGCCACATTAATGATTCCCAAACAGGTGATTACATTCCAAAAGAAGAAAACAGTACTAGTGTGCCAGGTCCACATGGAAGGGTGGGGCCCAGCACCAAGAATATGAAAACGAAACTCTTCAGGAAGTGTGTGCTGCTGGCCTTGGCGTGAGGATGGTGTCGCTAAAGCATGGTCAGAGGGGCCGAGGCTGTGTTCCATGTGTCTTCGTGCTGTTGGTGCGAATGCTAAGCATGCATGTGCCTCAGCCTTGTCCAAAACGTGCTGGTGACACTACTTCAGTGGGCTAAGGTTCATTGGCATGCACCTGGCACACAGAAGAAGCCCTATAAATGATGGTTATTATTATTTGAAGTAATTTTGCTGCCTAAACAAAGAAAAGCACTTATGCTTTGTGTACATTGGCTTTTGGTTTGTTTGTTTTTGGAGGGGGAAGGCAGGACAGCAAGTCTCGTCTGCTGCCTGGTCTGGCTGGAGAGCCCTGATGACAGCAGTTAGCAGGATGCCTAGTGTCTCTGCGTGACTTTTCTGTAAGCCTTAAATGAAATGAAAGTTGGAGTCTGAATTTTAAAAAAATGGGTTAGGGCCCTATCACTGTAGCTAATAAGGTTTCAGTGAAGAGAACAAGGAGCTACTTTTGGAGAAATAAAATGTTTTGTTATGAATAAATAGCCAGAAGCAGGTTAGGAAGACTGAAAATAAACAGGAGAGAAAGCTACTGCTGAGAGCTAGGTTGATAAGGGCAGCTCTGCATTTCTGAAGGAGTGATGGAGCCAGCCAGAGAAACAGTTTTGAAATCACAATGAAATTCTTGGGTGATGAGGTTATAATTACTGATGGGAGGAAAAAGTCTGCTCAGAGCAGTGGAGATGATCCAGGTCAATCTGATTCTTGGAGTCATTTTAGCAACTCATTCTTAACATCTGTTTGACTGCCATAGTAGAGTACGCACAAACATGGGCATTGGAGGAGAATTAACAACAGAAGGAGAATCGGAGTTCAGCCCATCCCAAGAGCCTATTATTCCAGTGACTGTAAATAATTTCCAGTTTGGCATTAGCTGATGCAGAAGTTAGTTATCTTCTGCAATGGTCTGGCCATCTTGGCCCCTAACTCCATAGTGAGGAAGGAATAGGCAAATTTGAGCCAAGAAGGCAGGGGCCTATATGAGGAAATGGAAGGAGGTGGGAACCGCTGCCTGCACTGCGCTTGCATTTTGTAAAAATTCAATGCCGTTACTTACATGCAGGAATGGTGCAGTCTCTGGTGTTGTGATAAAGTCTATGGAAGTGTTTGCTGCACTTTGGACTAAAATAAAGAGGGCCTGGAACATGGAAGAAGAAACAGATCATGAAGACTCACAGGTACAAAGGAACTCTGGGAGAGGTGAGGAACTCTGGGAGAGGTGAGGAACTCTGGGAGACGTGAGGAACTCTGGGAGAGGTGAGGAACTCTGGGAGAGGTGAGGAATGAGGAGGAAACTTACCCGTAAGGTGTTTTAGAAACTTGTCCTTCATCCTCAGATCTCGAGGAACAATTTCTGTTTCAGGGAAAATAAAGTAGTATATTACCTGAAGGAAGCATTTTTTAAAAATGTGATCTTAAGTGAATGTTGAAGAAAATTAGAAACTCCACACTAGCCAAGTTGCTTTACACAAAATAAAAAAGGCTGGGGCCCTGGATTGCAACACACGACAGTGAAGAAGACTCAGTATCAGGGACATTTACTTTCCTTGAAATAACAGTAACTACTCCTGAAACTCCAGGGTTATGTCTGCTCTCTACCCCATGGGATGCAGACAGAGACCACGAAGTTACAGAGGTAAGAAAACTTTTTTTTTTCTTTTAAACATTTAACTTCCAGTGAATAAGTCACTTTTAGGCACTTTAATTTTGAGGACCTTGGGAATCAAATCCCACAACATTTCAAAGTTTTTAGAGAACCCTTGATCCTTCAAACAAAAAAAATGGGTTATAGAATATTAATTTTTCTAGATAAATATTTAGAATAAGGATTAAAAGACCACGTTTCAGTGAGGTGTGAATTAGTGGGAATATGCATTAACCTGGTTTGTAAGGTAAGAATCCTAGGGAAAGACTCAGTAAGGCAAACTTCTGCCACCAGGGTTCTCCGCAGACAGTGGGTGGGGAGAACCCTGCGGGTGTTCTTGAGTTCAGCTTTGTTTTTGCGTGTTTACGACCCTCTCCAGCTTCACTCCCCCGTTCAGGGCTCCTGGCTGAGCCCCGACTGTGTGTGAAGTCAGGCCCTCTGAAGAGGAGCATTGGCATCCCTCGCAGGGCATCCCCCTAGTGAGAGTCTTCATTCACTCCTAACTTGACGCGGCCGGGGTAAAACTGACCTTATCATATTTGACCTGATTGTGTCACAAAAGCATTAGAAGCTTTCATGCTTTCCTGGGAAATTCCCCGTGGGCCACCACTCTGGGCAGGGCCACGAAGGAGCCTGGATGCTTCCTTCTCAGTTGGGAACGCTTTGCTGGAAATGCTTCCATTTCCAAAGTGACGGGTGACAGTTCCGTGCGGAAAGCACCAACCCGCACAGCAGCTCACACGCGCCAGGAGGAGACCGGGCGCTTCTCTGCCAGGCCTCATGCGCGGACCTATTGCTGCTATTTTCTTTTTCTTAAAAAAAAAAGGAATTCTGCTGTTCAATGGTCAAAATTGATGTCTCTTTTTGAAACGTGTTTCTCAAAGACAATTCTATTTCCCAGCAGCCCCGGCCCTCGGGCGCGCTCGGCCCCACTCACCCACTCGCTGCTCCGGCGAAGGCCCCAGCCCCGCCGCCTCCGCGCGGCCCAGGGCGCAGTCCCGCCCGAGGAGCTGCAGGCCCTTGTGCTCCGCCGAGTGGTGCTTCCGCAGCTCCTGCACGAGCTCCACCACCAGCCGCAGCAGCGCCTGCCCGTCCGCCGGCTCCCGGGGCTCCGCGCCCCCCCGGCCGCGCCCCGCCGCCCCCAGCACCAGCAGCAGCCCCAGGAGGAGGGGGCGCCCGGGTCCGCGCATCGTGCGCTCGGGGCCGCGGGGCTGGGAGACTCCGACACGCGCCGGGAGCTGGGCTTGCTGCGGGAGAAGGGGCGCGGGGGGCCGGAGAGAAAGTCAGCGGGGGAGGGGGACGGAGTGCGGGGCGGGGGGGGAGGGGAGGCGGGAGGAGCCGCTGGCGCTGGACCCGGCCCTGCACCTCCGCGGACCCCGAGGAACGAGCCGGCAGGTGAGGGGGCCGCGGTCTCCTCGACGATCCCGCCCGAGGTCCCGCCCACGGGGAGCGACCGCCGCTGGTGCCGAAAGGAGCCCCCGGAACCCGCCCGCCCGCCCGCCCGGCCCCTCCTAACTTTCGCCCGAAAGGCCGCGTCCGCCGAGCGCGCTGCGCCTGGCGCGGGCACAACTTTCTTTCCCCTTCGGAAGCCGCGGGTGCCAGGCAGCTCCCGGCCGCGGGCGGACCTCGGAGGGGCCGCGCCCCCGCGCCCACCTCTCTCCAAGAACGCGGCGCCGCGCGCAGGGCCCGGCGGCAGCGCTCAAGTTTCCAGCGTTGCCTTTGTGCGGTGGTCGCCGGCGGGCGCCGAGTCCCCGAAACCCACGGGGGAGGCCGGGTGCGGACCCTCGCGCTGGCCCCGGCCGCGCCACGTGCTGGAAGCCCCTCCGCCTCCGGGCGGCTGCGCCCGCCCGCACCTGCCCCGCGCCACCGCGGAGCCACCTGCGCGTCGGGGCCGGGCCGGTTACCTGGAGCCGCCGGAGTCGCCGCCGTCTGTGCGCACGTCTGTCCCCGCGCCCCGAGCTTCGCCACTACTCCATGCCCGGCGGGCGGAGCGCACGGGACGCGGGGACGCGGGGACTCCGCCGCTCCGAGCGCTGGACCCGCGGCCGCCCTGGGGTGCGCCGTCTCCGACTCCCGCCTCGGACCTCGGGGCGCTTCTTATCCCCGCGCCCGCCGACGTCAGGCGGGTCCCCGAGGGCTCGGAGCGGGGCTTTAATTAGAAGCCGCTGAAGTGTTCGTACCCCCATGCGGATCTTCGTCAGTACCCCCGCCTCACCTCGCTCTCGCCTCCCCCCCCGTCTCCCGCCCCCCTCCCAATCCGCCCCCGCCCCCGCCCGGTCCCCCCACCCGCATCTCCACCGCGTCTCCCCCTCGCCCGCGCCCCGTCTCCCGCGCCCCTTTCCTCCCCACCTTCCCCGTCTCCCGTCTCCTCTCCTGCCCCACCTTCCCCCACTCCCCGTCTCCTCCTCTTCCCCCCTTTCTCCTCCCCCCGCCCCTTTTCCCAGCCTGTTTCCCTCCGTTCCTGTCACTTGTGACAGGATGAGAAGAAACGCCTTTACCAGGAACTCGGTTCTGTTTTTGTCTAAATGTAGATCTTGGGCTATTAAAAAGGGAGCTGCCCGATTGCTTCGACATTTAATAAGTCAATTAGAGTCCATCCGTTTTGGAGGGATGCGCTCTCGGGACCCCGAGGGGTCTGCCCCGCCCGAGCCCAGTCCCCAGGTTCGGGTCCCCAAGCCCGGGTCCCCGAAGCGGGGTGGCCAGGAGGCAGGAGCTGGGCGAGCGGGGCGGGCTTGCACCGCCTCCCCAGACCCCCCGCGACAGGACTAGCGAAGGTCCCTCCCCCGCAGGGACCGCGCCGCCTGCGCGCTCCTCTGCGCTGGACCCTCGGCCGGCAGGTACCTCGCGCCCCGGCAGGGAAAGCCCACAGGAGGGCACTTGCCTCCCGGGCTCGTCTTTTAGAAAGTTTGGCTCTTTGGCTGAAGCCCGGCACATCTGTGAAAGTTCAGCAATTTGCCTCTTTTGTTTTATTCTTGTAAAATGTATTATCCATCCGTTGCGCATTTTCCCATTCGATTGGTGCTTTCTGGGCAAGAGCTGGACGTCTTCCAAGTCCGCGATCTGGTTGGGAAAGGTGTTCTGAGTACAATCAGAGAGGCGGAGTGGGCGAGAATTAAAGGCCTGCACCAGGATCGCGGCAGCCGCGGGACCGCGGCGGGAAGGTGCTGGCCCAGGCGCACGTGCGCGCGGGCGGTGCGGGCTGGAGGCTGCGCGCCCCGGTCCCCTGAGCTCTCGGCGAGGCCCCGTCTGCGCCCGTCTCCGCGTCCTTTCTCTCCCCCCTGCACCGGGTCTGTTTCCTTAGGAGAAAGTGTCCGGCAGAACTGGGCAAGGAGGCAGCGTGGAGAGGGAAGATATGAAATATGCCTGTTCAGGACCCCGCCCCACGCCCTTGGGATGTGCGCTCTCTCCGCTCCCTTTAAAAACAGATGGTTTGATTTCACAGCGAGGCTTTTCTTCTTTTTCTTTTTGCAAGCAACATGACTGAAATGTGAACATTTCTGCTAAAATGCACTCAGAAAAAAAGTAAAATTTTATGTCAAACAGACCTTAGGCACTTAAAAGGAGGCATTTTTCCTTTCTCCCTTTCCCTTTAGACACTTGAGTTCCACTGGCGAGAGCGACGCCTGGCGATGGAACCGGCCCTCCCCGGCCCTGCTCCCTGTCCTGCTCGCAGGGCCCACAGGCTGGTGGACACCGCAGTTCCCAGAAAAATAGAACCATGAGAAGATTTTACTGTTGTAAAATAGCTTGGTGTAAGACAGTTTTTCAAAAAGCTTTGTATGGTAAAAAGAAGAAAACACATTTTCACGTATTTTAAATTTACGTAGACTCTATTAGAATAGTATTTTATACAATCAAAAGCTAAATTTCTTCTATAAAATACCAGTAGGCTCTCCCCCCCCAACACACACACAAATTCTACCTACCGAGGAAGCCTTGCTAGTAATTAATATTATCTCTTTTCTTTTGCAGTTTTTATTGGGACAAATGGATTCCTTGAACGAGCCACATCCAAGTGTGGGCCAAGACTTTTGCCCAGCTCAGCAGAGGTTTGGTGGATAATCAACAGCAGCAGAGCTGATGCTTGGTTGGTCTTTGGATTAATGAGGTCTTACAATTAAGAGTCAGGCAATTTATGTGTTCATTTGTTTTTACAAAGTTCTGTGCTAAAATTATCTAGGTGCTGCTCATTTTATATTACAGAAACAAATTTTACAGATTTTAACAAACTTAGAGTGTACCACTGATTTGTTCATCTTTATTGAACTTTTAAGTTAATGGTATTGTCAAGATGAACCCCTTGGAGTTCTCCAGTCACCAGAAATACGTGTGCAGTCATCCCTTGGTATAGCGTGAGACTGGTTCCAGCAGATACCGAAATCCAGGCACATTCAGGTCCCACAATGGGCCTGTGGAACACGCAAATACGGAAAGTTGCCCTCCCTCTGCGTGCGTTTCGCATCCTCCAGCTGCTGTGTTTTCGACCCACGTTTGAAAAAAAAATCTGTAAGTGGACCCCTTCAAACCCGTGTTGTTCAAGAATCAGCTGTGTTGTGTCAGTATAGTCTGATCTGCTAAATTCATTGGCTATGCCGGTTAATGCAAAGTAAAGCATCCCAGTGCAGATGAACATATGAAGCTGTATTTAACAAATCGCTTAGTCTCTCCTCTACTTTTTGTGTAAAATGAGGTGATTGGGCTAGTTGGTCTCCAAACTCTAAAATTACATAATACTAAAATTATTACCAAAACAAGTCTTAAAACAAGATGCCGTGTTCCCTACAAAAAGCTGAAGATAATTCACTTGAGATCATCACTATGAGTTTCACCATCTATTTGCAGACAAGAAGAGGTGATATGTTCATATTAAATCATTTAATTCCTTCCTTTAGAACGTGAACAACATTCTACTGTCAAGGGTCCAGGAAGCCAAAAAGAAAAGAGGCAAAATTAGCAACAAACTATGTTCTAGGATTACTGGAAAAAAGTTTTTTTCTAGATTTGATTTAGTTGGTTATCTTTTTGAGAAAACTGTGTTGGATCCTAGGAAGAAAACCAAGCAGAGAAAAAAATAAAAACCTGTATTTAATCTACTCTAAGAGTACTATGTATAGGTCATGAGATGGGTGAGTTATTTTTTTCTTTTTCTTTTTTTTTTTTTTTTTTTGAGACGGAGTCTCGCTCTGTCGCCCAGGCTGGAGTGCAGTGGCCGGATCTCAGCTCACTGCAAGCTCCGCCTCCCGGGTTTACGCCATTCTCCTGCCTCAGCCTCCCGAGTAGCTGGGACTACAGGCGCCCGCCACCTCGCCCGGCTAATTTTTTGTATTTTTTTAGTAGAGACGGGATTTCACCATGTTAGCCAGGATGGTCTCGATCTCCTGACCTCATGATCCGCCCGTCTCGGCCTCCCAAAGTGCTGGGATTACAGTCTTGAGCCACCGCGCCCGGCCTGAGTTATTTTTTTCAATTCATAAACAGGTTAAAGTTCTGATGTTTTGTTTTGTTTTGTTTGCGACTGAGTCTGGCTGTCTCCCAGGCTGGAGTGCAGTGGCGCCATCTCAGCTCACTGCAAGCTCCGCCTCCCGGGTTCACATCATTCTCCTGCCTCAGCCTCCGGAGTAGCTGGGACTACAGGCGCCTGCCACCACACCCGGCTAATATTTTTGTATTTTTAGTTGAGACGGGGTCTCACCGTGTTAGCCAGGATGATCTCGATCTCCTGAACTCATGATCTGCCTGCCTCGGCCTCCCAAAAAGTTCTGGTGTTTTGACTGCAGTCATTTTTTTCTTCATCCAGAGGGTACGTATTTAATTTTAGATGAATATTAGCTGCCTTCAAAGACTTCTAAAATACGTATGTATTAACCACATGCTTTAAGATGAATTGTTATATTTTTCAGTCATTATGTCAATCATTTAACAATCTAAAGTTCATATTGTAGAATAAAATAATCACCTTTCATAAAGGATAGCATCATGTACTATAAACAAATATTGCTTACTCTTTAATATTTACCAATTCTGTTTTTTTTTTAAGCTATCAAAATGCTATTAGTATGCCAGGCACGTACTAAACAGTGTTTAAAGCGTTTAGGAAGACAAGCTTTCTAACAGGATTAATTTTCCTAGTATAAATGTAATAAATATAGACTCTTATAAGTGAAAATGTATGCATGATATCTGCAGCTTATTCTAGATCAATGAAGTGCAGCATTCTGTGTAACGCTTCTCCCCTTCAGGGAGGAAGATGATTCCAAAAACATGGTCATCTACTGCCGTCCCATTCTTCGACACCACTTTTGCGTCTGCAAATGCACGCTGCTATGCAGAAATCAGGTGAAAGTTTTATTTAAAGGGTTGGGATAAGATATCATGGCTGCTTTGCTTTTTTAAAAAATTTATTGTTCCATGGCCAAGATAAAGAGGACTTTTCATGGGGAAAGGCTTAAAGGAAGTATGGACTTTACCTTGTTCCTTTAAACTGAATTTTAGTTCTAAAATCTAAAAACACTGTGATGCTTACTTGCCATTTGGAGGCACCAATCTGACATCTTTTGATGAAAGCAGTAAGAATAAATTTGAAAGAACACACCCATCATCAACATATTAAAAAAAAAAAAACCCTTTTATTTGGTATAAAGGCTACATCAACAGTCAAACTCATCTATGACAATATTTCAACAAACTATATTCATAGATGCTGAGTAACAACAGTGATATATCTGCATTCCATCTGTTTTCTGCAGGAAAGCAAATATCCTGATCAGAAGTGACACACACAATGATCTAGGTTCATCGCAGAGACATCCAAAGTGTCATAAAGGCACCACCTACCAAAGTATGTTTTTGTTTGTTTCTAGGATAAGCTAACCACAGTGATGGGGGTGCCTCCTGGATAGAGGGAACTGCATCTGCAAACTCCTGAGGAGGAGGCACCAGAACCTCTTGGATCTGCTGGGAAGATGGGGCTGTAGGAAGGGGGTGGGAGGAACAGATGGAGAGTCACCTCCCCTGAACTCCACTTTCTTTCAAGAACACAGCACAGCAGAGTGCAAAGGATGTGGGCTTCAAAGTCACAGAAATGGGCTCAGGTTCTGATTCCTGCTCACATATGTGTGAACTTGGGCAAGACAACTTCTTTGAGCCCAGTTTCTTCATGTCTAAAAGGACAGGAGTATGTACAACCTCAGAGGTTTTATAAGCATTGAATAAGGTAAAGTATGCTAACTTGTTAGTGTAGTTTAAATGTCTTGTAACTGATCAATTATCGCTGTTACTGCCTTTCAGAGTGTCTGCTGTCATAGTGGTCTATTTTTTTCCTGTATTTTGTCCCTTACAATATGGCATGAAAAAGAGCATTATCCAATCCTGGAGAACGTCTGGGGCATCAGAATTTGGTGACTTGTTCACAGCTGCATAGAAAATCTATAGTTAGAAGTGGACTGAAATATCCTGAATTAGTAAGTTTCCATGTGACCAGCACTCAGAACAGTGGGTGAGGGCTCAGTCCAGTGGAGTAGGATTCAAACCTGTGCGTGAGGGCCCCTGCTGCTGCCTGGGGCATGGTACCTGTGCTGTTAGGATGGTATATAAGTGTGGCTGGCTGGGATGTACTAGGGCTATGAATCCATAGCCCTAGTTAAGAACAGTGTATGTTTTGCTCAACTGACCCTTCCCTAAAACCATGGGGACATTTCAAGACTGCTTTCTCTGATATTTTTGCCACTATTATAATGCAGTCCATTAGGCAGAGTGCTTGAGACACTGTCTTAGTCCATGTGTGCTCCTAGAACAATATATCATACACAGGTAGCTTATAAACAACAGGAACATATTCCTCAGTTCCGCAGGCTGGAAGTCCAGTATCAAGGCAGACTGGGTGTTTGGTGAGGGCCCGTCCTCCTCACCGGTGGCGCTTTCTCACTGAGTCCTCACGTGGGGCCCGTCCTCCTCACCGGTGGCGCTTTCTCACCGAGTGCTCACGTGGGGCCCGTCCTCCTCACCGGTGGCGCTTTCTCACTGAGTCCTCACGTGGGGCCCGTCCTCCTCACCGGTGGCGCTTTCTCTCCGAGGCCCACCCTCCTCACTGATGGCGCTTTCTCTCCGAGTCCTCACGTTGGGCCCGCCTTCTTCATAGATGGAGCTTTCTCACCGAGTCCTCACTTGGTGGAAGGTGCAAGGGAACTCTCTGGGGTCCCTTTTTCAAGGACACTAATCCCATTAATCAGGCTCCACCCTCAGGACCCCATTACCTCCCAAAGGCCCCACCTCCTGACACCATCACTCTTGGGATTAGGTTTTAGCACAAGCACTTTGGGGAGACACAGACACTGAGACCACAGCAGATAGGCAGCACCAGTATAACGCAGGCCAGTTGCTGGTCCCGGGAAAAAACGGAGGCAGAGATGCCCAACCTTTTGGCTTACCTGGGCTACACTGGAAGAAGAAAAATTGTCTTGGGCCACATGTAAAATACACTAACACTAACAATAGCTGATAAGATTTTTTAAAAATCACCAAAGAAATGCCATGTTTTAAGAAAGTTTACAAATTCCTGTTGGGTACATTCAAAGCTATCCTGGGCTGCATGTGACCCGTGGGCCACAGGTTGGACATGCTTGGAAATGGACATCAAACAGAAACAGTCTGCACCTCCAGGAAGGAAGGGAGAATTCGTGCTAAGAAGCTTTGATTCACTCACACATCCCATGGCCATTGCTTGGGTCCTCAGGTGCTCAGGGGACAGAGGGAGAAATTCTGTCCACAAGAAACCGGCATTGTTTGGTGCAGTGTGTCCCATGTGTTGTGTGCTCCTGGAGACTGGGCTGAGTGTAGGGTGGGAGCCACTCCCTTGAGGCTGGTTTATGGATGAAGGGGGCAGGGAAGGCACATGTAAAGTAGCCAAGGTGCCGGGTCCCAGCGCGCTTGGAATGTGTGAGGGACCCTTCCGGAGCAGAGTGTAGGAGAGACAAGGGGAGAAGAGGCCATTCTCAATGCCACTTGCAGTACTCTGAACTTCGTCCTGCAGGCGGTGGGAAATGATTGACAAGCCTTGAGCAGGGGACCAACATGATCAGATCTGTGTTTTATGGAGGTAGCTATGGATGATGGAGGAAAAGAGTTTGGGGCCGTGGGTAGACAGACCAGTCCTGCCTGCCTCTGCCCACCCTCCCCAGTGGGCAGACAGGCAAGCCAGGGGCTTTCTGACCTTCCCTCCTTCCGTCAGATGCTGTTGCTAAGCAGAGAGATGAAAAGTGTCCCCCACGTCCAGCACTGCACCAGGTGCTGCAGGTGTGACAGTCCCTCCTGCATGGTTTTCTTGCTTCAGAAGATAAACACCAGCAAACAGGTAACTATATGGAATAGTAGGAAGTTATAAAAAGAGCATGGAAGAAAGAGGGAAGAAGGAGAGAGACAAATGCTGAGATAGAGATAAGATGGTGAGGGTGGAGGGGACCTGCATCTGATAAGGTGGTTTTAGAATCATCTCTGAGGACATGGTATTTGAATCGAAACCTCGGCATGGACACAGCCACATTTGTAGTTGATGCAGGCGAAAAAAGGAGGAGGCTCAGAACTGGGGCATGGAGATGAGGATGGAGAGTAGAGAAAGTCTTGGTTTCCTAAGAGAATCATCTTTTATAGAAATCACCTGTTTCATCCTGACATTGGCATTCCCAGTATGAACATTTCTGTAAGAGCATTTAAAAGGACCGTTGAAAACATAGCCTTGAGCTTGGGACCATGTGTAGCCTCCAAAAGTTAATTCTTCCCTCCATTCAGCAAAAACTGACCACGTGCTGGCCACATCCTGAGCATAGTTTGAGGCGGAGCAGGCACTGTGGTGAGCAAAGTAAGTTCCTATTACTTGGCTTATTGAAGATGTAATTTTTACCTACGTGAAAAAAGAAACAGACAATTTATAAAAACAGACACAATACAAAATAAAGCTTTAAATATGAGCCTTACACCCTATTCTGCTTTGTCTGGGAGCTGAGAATGATACTTGTTAAGCCAGACATTTTTTGTTGCTACACATGTGAACGGGAGGGCATCTCAGAGGTGACGCCATGCTGACAGCCGGTGTGATTCCCTCACAACGTGCAAGTACTGGGCATTTCAGAGGTGACCATGTGCTGAGAACCAGGTGTGCTGCCCTCACCATGTAAAACCACTGGGCATCTCAGGGGTGACCTTGTGTTTACAACCAGGTGTACTCTCCTCGCTGTGCACAGTTAGGCACTGGGCATCTCAGGGTTGACCCTGTCCTGATCACCAGGTATGTTGTCCTCACTGTGCACAGGTTGGGGCTGGACACAGCAGGGACCCAGGTGTGTGCAAGGTGCAGCGTTTTTGCTATGGGGAGGATCTGCAGATACATCCAGTTCCTCATTCCTGTCCTCAGAAACGCACTGGGGCACAGTGGCAGTGGGACAAAAAGCTGCTTGTGTGCTGTGATGCGAACCTCAGGGTGACTCAAAACCTGATCGTGCTCCATGTTCTGTTAGGCTGCTGTCAATAAATGAACAATTTCTCGTAGATGTCTTTGGATATTTTTATGTCTGTACCTCCTCTTTCGGCAATGAGTTCCGTAAGTTTACTCTTCATAATATAAATTACTTTCTTCAATTTGTTCTCAGTATAAATCAGACATGACTCTGAGGTTTTCTCTTTGTGCTTATGGGCTGGGAGTTGACACCTTCAAAGTGAAGAAGGAGACTTTTGTTTTCTCTCAAAATGAATGCATGTACTATTTTATTTTTAATTGTGATAAAACATATGCAACATAAAACTTACCATTTTTACCATTTTAAGAGTGCAGCCCTGTGGCATCAGGTAAATTCACAATTTTGTACAACCATCATCATCACTGTTCAATTCCAGAACTTTCCATCATGCTGACCAGAATCTCTGGACCTGTTAAACACTAGCTCATCATTTCTCTCTTCCCCAAAACTCTGGCAAAAGCAACTCTACTTTTTGTTCCCATGGATTTTTTAAATTGACATGTAATAATTGTACATATTTATGGGGTACAGTGTGAAATATTGGTGCATGTGTACCATGTGTAATCATCAAATCAGTCTAATTAGCATATCCATCACCTCAGTTCTCGTTTCTTTGTGTTGACAGCATTCAAAATCCTCTCTTCTGCTGCTTGAAAATACAGTCAATTACCCTCTGAGGAGACGAGAACTTCTTCCTTTGTAATTGTAGGTTTGTTCGTGTTAACCAAGCTCCCCCCGCCAGCACCCCACTCCCTCACTGTCTCCTGTAACCACTGTTCCATTCACCACGTCTGTGAGCTCTTCTTTAGCTTCCACATGTAAGTGAGGCCATGCGGTGTTTTTCTTTCTGTGTCTGGCTTATTTCACTTAGCACGATGTCCTCCAGGTTCACCCGTGTTGTTGCAAATGACATGATTTTCTTCTTTTTAAGGCTGAGTAGTATTCCAGTGTGTATTTTGCCACATTTCCTCTGTATTCACCTGCTGTTGCTGTCAACTTGGATTGAATCTGCATTGTGGCTGTTGTGAATAGTGCTGCAATAATTGGGGGGTGCAGACATCCCTTTCATATTGAGATTTCCCTCCCCTTTGATAAACATTCAGTAGGAGGTTCGTTGGACCATATAGAGGTTCTGTTCTCAGTTTTAGCTTTTAAGTGGCTGTACCAGTTTACACTCCCATCAGTCGTGTGTAAGAGTTAAGGAAAGGCTTTGAGTCAGAGGAGACCAAGCAGGGGCAGCTGATTTTTGACTCCTACTCCGACACTCACTGTGGCCACAGCCAGTGCCTGTGGCTCTGGGCTTTTAATCTCCTCATGAGCAAAGTGGGGCTACTTTCCCTTTCTTTTTAGTGTGTAGGTCTTTTTGAAGGATTGAATCAATTAGTAAATATAATTGTCTCTATAAACTAAGCAACTGGCTATGTTATTTTTTTCGTGCTGTTCATAATTTAGTTGACTTTGACCAAATACACTCCTGGTTTTCCTTTCAAAATCCCATGTTTCAGGGACTGTGTTTATGTGGTAACATTTTGGGTTTTTGTTGTCTTAGAACCTGTCATGGTGAAGCAGTGATTACAGCTTCATTCAGAGTGTCACAATGCATGTGCCACCCTCGTTCTGACTCAGGAATTTGGGTCCCATTTAGTTGTCATCTCTGCTTTCACAGAATCTGGGGCCCCCATCAGTAGTGACTCCCAGGCTCTGCTGCTGAATGCTCAAAAATCAATACAATGCGTCAGATGTATTTCATGTATTTCTCTCTATATATATTCAAATGGAAATTCGCCTTCTTTCTTTACAGTTTTGAGGCATCAGCAGCAATATTTCTGCTCTGCCGACGCCCTCAACAGGCCTGGCTTTCAGCGGTGCACTCCCTCCCCCAGCTCACAGGTTTAAAACCTCTGTCACTGACATGATTATATATTTAGAAAACCCCATCTTCTCAGCTTAAAATCTCCTTAAGCTGATAGCAACTTCAGCAAAGTCTCAGGATACAAAATCAATGTGCAAAAATCACAAGCATTCCTATACACCAATAACAGACAAACAGAGAGCCGAATCATGAGTGAACTCCCATTCGCAATTGCTACAAAGAGAATAAAATACCTAGGAATCCAACTTACAAGGGATGTGAAGGACCTCTTCAAGGAGAACTACAAACCACTGCTCAACAAAATAAAAGAGGACACAAACAAATGGAAAAATATTCCATGCTCATGTTATGTTAGAATGAATCAATATCATGAAAATGGCCATACTGTCCAAAGTAATTTATAGATTCAGTGCTATCCCCATCAAGCTACCATTGACTTTCTTCAAAGAATTGGAAAAAACTACTTTAAATTTCATATGGAACCAAAAAGAGCCCACATAGGCAAGACAATCCTAAGCAAAAAGAACAAAGCTGGAGGCATCATGTTACCTGACTTCAAACTATACTACAAGGCTACAGTAACCAAAACAGCATGGTACTGGTACCAAAACAGATATATAGACCAATGGAACAGAACAGAGGCCTCAAAAATAACACCACACATCTACAACCATCTGATCTTTGACAAACCTGACAAAAACAAGCAACGGGAAAAGGATTCCCTATTTAATAAATGGTGCTGGGAAAACTGGCTAGCCATATGTAGAGGGCTGAAGCTGGACCCCTTCCTTACACCTTATACAAAAATTAACTCAGGATGGATTAAAGACTTAAATGTAAGACCTAAAACCATAAAAACCCTAGAAGAAAACCTAGGCAACACCATTCAGTTCATAGGCATGGGCAAGGACTTCATGACTAAAACACCAAAAGCAACGGCAACAAAAGTCAAAATAGACAAATGTGATCTAATTAAACTAAAGAGCTTCTGCACAGCAAAGAAACTATCAGCAGAGTGAACAGGCAACCTACAGAATGGGAGAAAATTTTTGCAACCTATCCCTCTGATAAAGGGCTAATATCCAGAATCTACAAATAACTTAAACAAATTTACAAGAAAAAAAAAAACCCATCAAAAAGTGGGAGAAGGATATGAACAGACACCTCTCAAAAGAAGACATTTATGCAACCAACGGACATATGAAAAAATGTTCGTCGTCGCTGATCATTAGAGTAATGCAAATAAAAACCACAATGAAATATCATCTCACGCTGGTTAGAATGGTGATCATTAAAAAGTCAGGAAACAACAGACGCTGGAGAGGATGTGGAGAAATAGGAACACTTTTACACTGTTGGTGGTGTAAATTAGTTCAACCATTATGGAAGACAGTGTGGCAATTCCTTAAGGATCTAGAACTAGAAATACTATTTGACCCAGCAATCCCATTATTGGGTATATACCCAGAGGATTATAAATCATGCTACTATAAAGACACACGCACATGTATGTTTATTGTGGCACTATTCACAATAGCAAAGACTTGAAACCAACCCAAATGTCCATCAATAATAGACTGCAGAAAGAAAATGTAGCACATATACACCATGGAATACTATGAGCCATAAAAAAGGATGAGTTTATGTCCTTTGCAGGAACAAGGATGAAGCTGGAAACCATCATTCTCAGCAAACTATAACAGGGACAGAAAACCACATACCACATGCTCTCACTCACCACATGTTCTCACTCATAAGTAGGAGATGAACAATGAGAACACATGGACACAGGGAGGAGAACATCACACACTGGGGCCTGTTGGTGGGGTGGGGAGGCTGGGGGAGGGATAGCACTAGGAGAAATATCTAATGTAAATAATGAGCTGATGGGTGCAGGAAACCAACATGGCACATGTATACCTATGTAACAAACCTGCATGTTGTGCACATGTACCCCAGAACTTAAAGTGTAATAAAAAAAGTCAACATCATAAAAGACATAAATAAATACATAAATAAATAAATAAAACCTCCATCACCGTGTGCGTTGTCACCACCCATATCCTCTTAGGTGCTCAGAAAAGATTCATTCTAGATCTACCTTTTTCCCCCATCTATGAACGATTTACCACTATCATATGGCAGCTGTTATGCCCTTGGATCATTTTCAAAGGCTTTCAGAAGATGGGCAGTGGCCTGAGGATCTCCTGGTTCCTGCTATCTGCACATTGACGCTGGGCTCCTGAGTGGGACATGACATGCCCTCGTTAGGTGTTAACATTCCTTGCCATGCTGATGTATGACAGATGCTCACCGTTTCCCACATGTTGCCTTATTGTGCTTCACAGATAGTCTCCTTTTAACAAATCAAAGGCTTGTGGCCACCCTGCATCCAGTGAGTCCATCAGTGCCATTTGTCCACCTCACATGCTCACTTCACGTCTCTGTGTCACATATTGGGAATTCTCGCAATATTTCAAACGTTTTCATTTTTATTATGTGTTTTATAGTGATCTATGATCAGTGATCTTTGATGTTACTATTGTAACTGTTTTGGGGCACCATGAACTATACCCGTATAAGATGGCGAATTTAACTGATAAGTGTGTGTGTTCTGAGTGCTCCAATGAACAACCATTTCATTTTCTCTCTCTCCTCTCTTCAGGCCTCCTTATTCCCACAGACACAGCAATATTAAGATTAGGTCATTTTTCTTTTTTTCTTGACTGAGTCTTGCTCTGTCATCCAGGATGGAGTACAGTGGCACAATCTTGGCTTACCACAGCCTCCAACTCCCAGGTTCAAGCGATTCTCCTGCCTCAGCCTCCCGAGTAGCTGGGATTACAGGCAAGTGCCACCCCACCCAGTTAATTTTTGTATTTTTAGTAGAGACGGGATTTCACTATGTTGGCCAGGCTGATTTCGAACTCCTGACGTCAAGTGATCCACCCGCCTATGCCTCCCAAAGTGCTGGGATTATAGGAATGAGCCACCACACCGAGCCTAAGATTAGGCCAATTGATAACCCAGCAATGAAGTCTAAGTGTTTCAGTGGAAGGAAGAGTCTCATGTTTGTCACTTTAAATCATATCTAGAAATGATTAAGCTTAGTGAGGAAGGCAGGTCAAAAGCCAAGATAGGCTCAGAGCTGGGCTTCCTGCACCAGTTAGCTAAGTTGTGAGTGCAAGGAAAAGTTCCTGAAAGAGATTGAGAATGCTACTCCAGTGAACACATGAGTGGCAAGAAAGCAAAACAGCCGGATTACTGCTATGGGGAAAGTTTGAGTGGCCTGGACAGAAGATCAAACCAGCCACAACACTCCCTTCAGCCAAAGCCTCATCCAGAGCAGGGCCCCTAATTCTTTTCATTTCTGTGGAGGCTGAGAGAGGTGAGGAAGCTGCGTAAGGAAAGTGTGAAACTGGCAGAGGTTTATTCACGAGGTTTAAGGAAAGAAGCCATCTCTATAACATAGAAGTACAAGGTGAAGGAGCAAGTGCTGATGGAGAAGCTGCAGCAAGTTCTCCAGAGGATCCAGCTGAAATCGCTGATGAAGGTAGTAACACTACACAACAGATTTTTCATGTGGGCAAAACAGTCTTCTATTGGAGGAAGATGCCATCTAGGACTTTCATAGCTAGAGAGGAGAAGTCAATGCCTGGCTTGAAAGCTTAAAAGAAAGACTGCCTCTCTTGTTAGGGGCTAATGGAGTTGGTGACTTTACGTTGAAGCCTGTGATGATTTACCATTCCCCAAATCCCTAGGGCCTGAAAGTATGATGCTAAGTCTGCTCTGCCTGTGCTCTATAAATAAAACGACAAAGCCTAATGAAAACACTTCTGCTTACAGCATGGTTTAGTGAGTATTTTCAGCCTGCTGTTGAGCTCTACTGCTGAGACAGAAAGGTTCCTTCCAAAATATTAACGCTCATTGACACCTGGTCCCTCATGAGCTCAGATGGGGATGTACAAGAAGATGGGTGTTGTTCTCATGCCTACTAAGACATCATCCACTCTCCAGTCCATGGATCAAGGAGCAATTTTGACTTTCCAGTCCTATTATTTAAGAAATATATTTTGCTAGGCTATATCTACCATAGATAGTGATTCCTCTGATGGAGCTGGGCAAAGTAAATTGAAAACCTTCTGGAAAGAATTCACCATTCTAGATGCCATTCAGAACATTTATGATTCATGGGAGGAGGTCAAAATATCAACATAAACAGGACTTTGGAAGAAGTCTGTTCTAAATTTCATGGGTGATTTTGAGGCATTCAAGACTTCAATGGAAGAAGTAACCAGATGTTGTGAAAATAGCAAGAGAACTAGAATTAGAAGTGGAGCCTGAAGATGGAACTGAATTGCTTCCATCTCATGATAAAAACTTTAAACTTTAACAGGTGATCAGTTGCTTCTAATGCATGTGCAAAGAAACTGATTTCTTGGGGTAGAATCTGCTTCTGGTGAAGATGCTGTGAACATTGTTGAAATGATCACCAAGGATTTAGAGTATTTTATAACCTTAGTTGATAAAGCAGTGGCAGGGGTTAGAGAAGATGGACTCCAATTTTGAAATAAGTTCTACTCTGGGTAAAATGATATCAACCAGCATCACATGCTACAGGGAAATGGTCTATGAAAAAAGAGTCGATCTATGTAACAGACTTTATTCTTGTTTTATTTTCAGAAATTGCCACCGCCACCCCAACCACCAGGATCATTCATCACCTATCAACAGGGAGGAGACCTCCACCAGCAAAAAGATCATGACTCACTGAAGGCATTGTTAGCATTTTTAGCAACACATTTTTAAATTAATGTTTATACTTTTTTCAGATGTAATACTATTGTGTACTGAATCGACCACATTATAGTGTAAATATCACTTTTGTATGCATTGGGAAACCAAAATATTTGGGTGACTTACTTTATTGCAATATCTCTTTATTGGGATGACCTGGAACTGAGCCTGCACTATCTCCAAGGTGAGCCTGGATATTGCTTTTATTTTCTATGTAATCATTACTTCACATTAAAAAATAGACATTAGAAGATTGTCATACTAAGAATAATAATGGTCAGCTCTAGCACCATTACATTGAGATCTGAACAACATCTGGTTTGAGTGGGGTGTTGGCAGATGGCAGTGGGTGATTATTGGTTTCCCCAGAGTGGGAACATTTGAGTTGGAGAAGAGATTCCACCTTTATTTATTTATTTTTTTTTTGAGACGGAGTCTCGCTCTGTCGCCCAGGCTGGAGTGCTGTGGCCAGATCTCAGCTCACTGCAAGCTCCGCCTCCCGGGTTCCCGCCATTCTCCTGCCTCAGCCTCCCGAGTAGCTGGGACTACAGGCACCCGCCACCTTGCCCGGCTAATTTTTTGTATTTTTTAGTAGAGACGGGGTTTCACCGTGTTAGCCAGGATGGTCTCGATCTCCTGACCTCGTGATCCGCCCGTCTCGGCCTCCCAAAGTGCTGGGATTACAGGCTTGAGCCACCGCGCCCGGCCGAGATTCCACCTTTAAAAGGGACATTTTTATGGTAAAGCCTGTATCTTTAAATTGCTATAACTTTACTAAGATTAAGATATATTTTAACTGCTTGACACATTTTAGTAATTGATCTTATATTGCACTTATATTATAAATAGTATTTGTATAGCAAGAAGTAAATGCGGCTTGCACAATTCAGCACGTTTGATACTGATTTCTTTAGGTGGGACCCTTACTCAGTGCCACCAATAACCATGACATTAATGTGGATGTGGCCAGTCCAGTGGAGTCCAGACTGAAACGACACCTGACACTGAAGAGTGTCATGTTAAAGGCTTTTCTCGTTGAAGTATTAAAAATAAACAGTTCTCAAGGGACTGTTTTTGCCTAAATTAATTGATGGCTGTTTAAAATGGTAGACAGCTCTTCTTACGCTTGTGATTTGGCCTTATTCAAACCTTAATGAATGTTTCTAATGGTGAGTTTCATGTGCATAACACCACAGGAAGAAGTTACGTTCTTATTGTCAGCAGATTGAAATCACAGTCATAGACAATAGTGGAAACAAATTCATAAAACTCTCAAGTTGTAGCTTTCATTGGGCCCAGCTTATTTCTTATATTAGTACAACTTGTATGTACAAAAAGGGAAAGAGCTCATTACATTTTCGGCTTTTACTTGAACCCTTATGATTAACAGATTTATGAAAAATAGTCCCATACACAGGGGCTTGGTAATTATAATTTCCTCCTTCTTTTAAAATGCAGTCAGTTCTGAGAAACTGTGTTTTTTTTTTTTTTTTCTCTGAGACGGAGTCTTGCTCTGCCAGTCCAGGCTGGAGTGCAGTGGCCGGATCTCAGCTCACTGCAAGCTCTGCCTCCCGGGTTTACGCCATTCTCCTGCCTCAGCCTCCCGAGTAGCTGGGACTACAGGCGCCACCACCTCGCCTGGCTAGCTTTTTTTGTATTTCTTAGTAGAGACGGGGTTTCACCGGGTTAGCCAGGATGGTCTTGATCTCCTGACCTCGTGATCTGCCCGTCTCGGCCTCCCAAAGTGCTGGGATGACAGGCTTGAGCCACCGCACCCGGCCCTGAGAAACTGTTACATGCAATACCAGTGTCTATGCCATATGACGCAAGAGCGTCGGACGTAAAATGAAACAAGGGACTCATCATCCTGATGCTTCCCAATGTTTGGCACCCCTGAGAAATCCCTCCTAAGCGACTGGCTGGAGTCTTTACGGGGCATGTCTTCAGAGTTGACCCAGACGACATGCTCATAATTACTTATGTGTGTCCCTGAGAAATGGAGGTGAAATTTAAGTTGAATTGAACCTCAAATGTGCCAGGGATGTTTGTTATTTAAAGAACCTGTGGTCAATTTATTTTTAAAGCCAATCAGCTCTTCATAAGGAAAATCACTATTCATTATTTCTTGGGTACATCTAAATTTCTTTATGTCACTGTGTAGATATGGAGTTTCAAAAGTGTTTGTGGATGGTTTAGAATTATTTTCATTATTTTCTTACATGTTTACTTTATTTTACAGTAGTTATTTTAGTATTAATATTTAAGTTTTAATGGTTACATAAGAACATTAGAACAAAGAGATGTTTACTGCTCTGAGATTTTGCATTTCCAAGTCTCATTAATTCCAAGCACACTTTAGCTAAATTTGACCTAGCGCTTTGGAAAACTAGGTAAAAGTGTACTGTAACTCCTTTTCATTATTCAGGAAACATGCATTATTATAATCCTCACCATCATCATTACTTTCTTTTCTTTTTTTTTTTTTTGAGACGGAGTCTTGCTCTGCCACCCAGGCTGGAGTGCAGTGGCCGGATCTCAGCTCACTGCAAGCTCCGCCTCCTGGGTTTATGCCATTCTCCTGCCTCAGCCTCCCGAGTAGCTGGGACTACAGGCGCCCGCCTCGTCGCCCGGCTAGTTTTTTGTATTTTTAAGTAGAGACAGGGTTTCACCGTGTTAGCCAGGATGGTCTCGATCTCCTGACCTCGTGATCCGCCCGTCTCGGCCTCCCAAAGTTCTGGGATTACAGGCTTGAGCCACCGCGCCCGGCCTTCATCATTACTTTCTATAAAACATTTGAGGGTCGAAGAGAGACTCCGTTCACATAACGTAAGTACTCATTGTCTTTCTATATACACCGTCCTTTCCAAAAAGTGGGGAAATATATCGATCTCATCAAATAGAAACTCTCCAACAGATCTAAACCAATATACACACAGAGACACACAAATGCACATGCACAGACACATATACACATGTGCACACATAGAAACGCACATGCACAGAGCCAAAAACAGGCACACACGTGCACACACAGAGAAACACACTGCACACACGCACACACCCTGACTTCTTTCACATTCAACGTGTGACTTACAGGCTGTTCACTTCTTGGGATGATTCCTACAATGTTAGTGTCTGCCCTGCTGCTGGCAATGCCATTTGGAACCTTGACCCTCAAAGTCTGGTTCAGGGTCAGCTCGACACCCTCTGAGAGCTTCTCTGCCCTTAACTCCCACCCCATACAGATTTAGTGAATCGGAAACTGGCTTTTAATAAGATCCCCAGGTGATTTGTGTCACACTGAAGGTTAGCAGCACAAATTTAGATTATTTCAAATAGTGGCTGTTGATTTCTGGGTATAAAAATGATGTAGCTCCTGCACCACCCACGCCTGCACCCTCCCAGCGCCAAATGCGATTCTTTCTCCATCCTTTGCTTCAGTGAGGTTCTCTTGGAAATTTCACAGTTCACACACCTTGACCTTAATGTTCATGACAGGCAAGGTCACCTGACCTTCCACTCTGTTTGCTCTCTTTTCTTCTCACATTTCTGCATTTGGATTTACATATTTCTATTTTCAAAGTTGAAAATAATATATTCCGTTTAAAGCATGGATAAGTCTATCATACTCAGGCCATAGTTGATCTGAAAGTTGAAATGGAAACATTTAGCAATGATTTTGGTGATAAGTAACAGGAAATTCAAAGGTGGCTTAAAGTAGACATGTATAAAGCACGTGTGTCTAACACACACACAGGTAGTGAGGAGGCAGGGGTGTCTAATACACCCACAGGTAATGAGGAGGCAGGGGTGTTAATACACCCACAGGCAATGAGGAGGCCGGGGTGTCTAATACACACACAGGTAGTGAGGAGGCCGGGGTGTCAATACACCCACAGGTAATGAGGAGGCCGGAGTGTCAATACACCCACAGGCAATGAGGAGGCCGGGGTGTCTAATACACACACAGGTAGTGAGGAGGCCGGGGTGTCAATACACACACAGGTAGTGAGGAGGCCGGGGTGTCTAATACACAGGTAGTGAGGAGGCCGGGGTGTCTAATACACACACAGGTAGTGAGGAGGCCGGGGTGTCAATACACCCACAGGTAATGAGGAGGCCGGGGTGTCTAATACACACACAGGTAGTGAGGAGGCCGGGGTGTTAATACACACACAGGTAGTGAGGAGGCCGGGGTGTCAATACACCCACAGGTAGTGAGGAGGCCGGGGTGTCTAATACACACACAGGTAGTGAGGAGGCCGGGGTGTCTAATACACACACAGGTAGTGAGGAGGCCGGGGTGTCTAATACACACAGAGGCAGTGAGGAGGCCGGGGTGTTAATACACACACAGGTAGTGAGGAGGCCGGGGTGTCTAATACACACACAGGTAGTGAGGAGGCCAGGGTATTAATACACACACAGGTAGTGAGGAGGCTGGGGTGTCTAATACACACACAGGCAGTGAGGAGGCCGGGTGTCTAATACACACACAGGTAGTGAGGAGGCCGGGGTGTCTAATACACACACAGGTAGTGAGGAGGCCGGGGTGTCTAATACACACACAGGTAGTGAGGAGGCCGGGGTGTCTAATACACACACAGGTAGTGAGGAGGCCGGGGTGTCTAATACACACACAGGCAGAGAGGAGGCCGGGGTGTTAATACACACACAGGCAGTGAGGAGGCCGGGGTGTCTAATACACCCACAGGTAGTGAGGAGGCCGGGGTGTCTAATACACGCACAGGCAGTGAGGAGGCCGGGTGTCTAATACACACACAGGCAATGAGGAGGCCGGGGTGTTTAATACACACACAGGCAGTGAGGAGGCCGGGGTGTTAATACACCCACAGGTAGTGAGGAGGCCGGGGTGTCTAATACACACACAGGCAATGAGGAGGCCGGGGTGTCTAATACACACACAGGTAGTGAGGAGGCCGGGGTGTCTAATACACACACAGGCAGTGAGGAGGCCGGGGTGTCTAATACACACACAGGCAATGAGGAGGCCAGGGTGTCTAATACACACACAGGTAGTGAGGAGGCCATGGTGTCTAATACACACACAGGTAGTGAGGAGGCCGGGGTGTCTAATGCACACACAGGTAGTGAGGAGGCCATGTGTCTAATGCACACACAGGTAGTGAGGAGGCTGGTGTGTCTGATACACATACAGGTAGTGAGGAGGCCATGGTGTCTAATGCACACACAGGTAGTGAGGAGGCTGGGGTGTCTAATACACACACAGGTAGTGAGGAGGCCGGGGTGTCTAATACACACACAGGTAGTGAGGAGGCCATGGTGTCTAATACACACACAGGTAGTGAGGAGGCCGGGGTGTTAATACACACAGAAGTAGTGAGGAGGCCGGGGTGTCTAATACACACACAGGCAGTGAGGAGGCCGGGGTGTTAATACACACACAGGCAGTGAGGAGGCCGGGGTGTCTAATACACACACAGGCAGTGAGGAGGCCGGGGTGTTGATACACACACAGGTATTGAAGAGGCCGGGGTGTCTGCTCCTGTTCCCATGGCCCCGCTGTGCTGCAGGACAGTCCCTCAAGGTCACAGGTTGGCTGCCTCACACTTGAGGTTTTGTTTTTCCAACCCTCAGTCTTCATTATTCTTCTGTAGCTAGACCTGAACCAGCCACAGTCAGCGTTCCCAGCACGTCCCTGCACCTATTCTCCCGCTCAGGGCCGGACATGTAGCGTGTGGCACTTCCAACGCCTCCAACAAAGCACATGCTACTCCCTGACGGGCAGTGGGCTTCCCCTGAGGCTTGCAGGGCAGTGGACTGGAAGAACTGCACCTGGTCCCATGAGAGCACTTCCCTTCATCTGAATTCCTGGAAATTGAGCTAAAAGCAGTAGGTGGGTGAGCGTTTTGTTAGGTGATGAGGTCTGGCGTAGGTCGTCTGTGTAAGAGAAGAGGTTTGTCTGCTGGCTCCTTTGTTGCCAGAATACTCAGGGGAGGAGTTAGTGATGTCATCATCTACAGAGTGAAGGGGCAGGCTATGGGGAAACAGAGATGCTGTAACACCCAGGGACCCCGCCCACTTCCAGACCAGAAGGAGTGAGGGAGGGAGTTTCCAGGACGGGTGATCTCCAGTGTGGAGACAGTCCGCTGGGGTGGCTCTCCAGGGAGCAGTGAGAACAGGCAGCAAGGTTTGAGGACCTGTTTAGCCCACCGGAGCAGCCCCAGGGGATGTGGGCCCGACCGTGGTCGCACAGGGGACGTGGGGCCCGACTGTGGTCGCACAGGTGTTCGGCACACCTGCCGGCAGGTAGCCCTTGCCTCCTTACTCACTGAAGCCCAATTGTGAGGGTGGCCTTTGGGCAGCTGCACACATGATCTCTTATCACACAAGTAAGAGCCACTTTAAAACCATTAAGACAAAAACTAAACCCAGAGTGTATGAAGCAGAGAAACGTTGGGACTTAAGTGAATTGTGGACCTGCTGTTTCAATCTGGCTTGCCTAATAGTGGGCTGCTGGTTTTATGCAAAAGATGATTATTGATTTGGTCAAGCCACTGCAAGTTGGTTTTCTGGTACATATTACCAAACTCAACCCAAAATAGACGATTTTAACCCATCAGTGAACCCACTGACGATTCAATCGATTCATGTGACTTAGCGCTGCCGCTGCAAGTAGGAATCTGGGTTACTGCCTGTGAAAATGACAACTTACTCTTATCTTTTCTGTGGATATGAATCTGGGTGACTACTTATGAAAATGACAACTACTTTTACATTTTATGTCGTTCATCAAGAGCTGAGGCAGCTCCACTTTACAGGCAGCAGGATTTCTTTGTGCTTGAGAGTCTTTGTGTAGGAATCTCCATATGTCTCTCTTGTTGTCGAGTTAATTGATCTGATCCTAGAACTGCACAGGAACCGAAGCTGGGGGTGCAGGAGCTCCAGGAAGCCCCTGTCTGAATGGGGAGATGGCACATCAGAATCAGGTCCCTAACCCTCGCTGAATCTACAACTCGGCTTTTATTTTTAAATTGGGTTTCTGCCTAATATTGTACCTAGAAAAAAAGTTTCACTGCTTAAAAAAATATTTACTGATTTATTCTCATGCTCTCAGAGAAGTTAAATTACTTAAGATGGCACCCTTTACTAAGTAGCAGAATCAAGGTTTTTGGTTTTTTTATGCTGGCTTTTAAAGGTAACTATGTAAACAAGATGGTAAAAAGGCTTATTTTATCAAACAAGGAGGCTGGGACCGCTGAGTGGATAATGATTATTTTGGGGACCAGTCGGGTAAAGATGAAGGAGGGGCCCAGGTGGTGGCTCTGGCCTTCCAGAAAAGCTGCAGAAGGAAAGGTGAAGTCCCCACAGGTGAGCACAGCGAGCTGAGAATGGGACTCTGGAGCTTGAGCAGCCGAGAAGCCAAGGCTGCCAAACAGTGAATTCATCCCGTGGTGCTCACCATCAGCGGGACGTGAAGTGCATGAGTTTGAAATCAGCGGTCCACCGAACTCATGCTGTCTTATATGAAAGTAGTAGTTTCTGAGTTTATTTCTTAATATCATCTATAAAATGCTTTGTTCCACTATGACCCCACCTGTTTGAGAAAGGGTAACGTGCTGTCAGGTAAGGGTCGGTGCAATGGATTGTGAAGATAAAGGGATTCAACAGGTGTGCAGTGTGGGGACGCAGACACCCTTCGCTTCTTCTGTTGCTATGGTGACCACTTGTTAACTCACCCTTCCTGTTAAATGAAGCTTTAATTAGCATTAAGTTCTGCTCTTTCTGCTGACCACGAGACTTCAATCTGGGGATTTTACAGTTAGCTATTGCTCTGCTTAATGTAGCATGTTTTCCCCTCCTGAGTATTTTTTTTTTCAGTGTATACAGTTATTTATTATGCTGTGTTGGTGGCTGGCCTTCACGGAGATATGCCTAAGAGAACACAGCATGATATAGTATTTAGTTTTGTATGTTGGTAAATAACACCATAACATGAGGAATATGTTTTCACTGTAAAAGAAGCACACAATTGGTATTTACATTGAGTACATCAGGACTCTCCCGTCCATGGTCCCTGCACTGGTCTCCACACAAGCAGCAGAGGCAGATGCAGTTCCCCTGAGTCTTCTCCATCTCTCTCTTCCGCTCCTGTCTTGCCATGTCCACCACTCCAACCACAAGCACTAAGTCCTGAATCTTTTACAGAACGAAACTCGTCTATTTTGCCCAAGCATTTCTTCTGCACATTCTAACTTATCCGGAGACCAGTATTTCTCCTTGTCAGGCTGTGACTCAGAATTCGATTGGAAATCCATGTCGGATGAGACTGACCGTTTAATTCAAGAACACGCCTCTGATGTTCATGATTTTCCTCCTCCAGAGACTAACATGTCTCCTTAAACGGTTTCATAAAAATATCAAAATAATAAAATGAAAAGGACATTAATTACTCTCATTAATGATGGAGGTGGTGTAATTCTGTGGGTTTTACAAAGTGAATTGATTCCCTTGGAAAGGTGATGATGTCAGAGGTTCGGGACCGAGGCGCTGCTCTACTTCCCAATTTCATTTCAGATATCCGACCAGAAAGCATTTTGTTCTCATCAGAAATGTTACCCACCCCCGTAAAGGTGATGAGAGAATGGCAAGTTTTCCTTAAAGTGGATTAGAAATAGTCAATGTTAGTCTTAAGAATTGATCTGCTGTTAGCCATCAACAGCATCCACATCAGATCAAACATGAGAGCCGCAAGCCTGAGATTTAAAACCTCCACCTGAACACAGAGTTAGATGACTCTACTTAACATCTACATATTTTAAATTAAATAATCATGGTCCCTGTCCTTCAGCGTGACTGGCCTTCCCAAGTTCCCAGGACTCCTGTGACTGGACGTGTTTGTTTGGCCTCTCTGCTTGCATTTATGTATTGTAATAGAAGTCTCATGGCTGTTAATGACCTAGATGTATTATAACCACAAAAGAAAGTATACTTCCCAAAAGAGATTTTAAAAGTTATTTACATTTGTATCAAAGTTCTACCCACCCAAAGTGTTCTGCTGCCTTCAGCTCCGCTGAGAGGTGGCCCGTGGTGCTGACGAACACCTTTAGCTGTGGTTTGGCAGCAAAGAGTCACAGTGATTTATTGGCCTGATTTTTCTGCCATGCTGACATGCATGCAGTGGCTTGGCCAGTTGCTTTCTGTTGCCTGACAGTGTTTCCGACTGTGAATACATATGAAATCTTGGATAACTACATCCTTTTTGGGAAATCTGTGACTACAACCATCTTGAATGTATTTCAATCATGTTAAGTGGTCTATGATCTCCATAAAGTAAATAAGATTTCACTGGAGTTGAATTTCTACGTTTACTGTACACTGTGGTGCTGACTGTTGTTACAGAGGCTGTTAACTGTTGTTGACTTCTCTCCCAGCTCTCAGGCTTTCCCCGTGCAGTGGGTAGGCTTACGACCTCCCCCACCCAGGAAGGCCCCCAAGGAGGGACCGTGAGCAGAGACCCACCTTGTGGGAAGGGAGTGGAGAAGTGCCCAGTTCCTCGATAGCACAGAAAGGGCTGCCTCACAGCTGCCAAGCGTCCCTGGGCCCTCAGTGAAGCCTCTGTCGTTCTTGATGCAAAGTTTAGAGGCTGACTCTGGCTTTCTTGGAGATGTTCCTGACATCTTTTACCTTTAGCTGAGTTTCATTTCTAAGTAAAGCCTATTTTCTTGTTTGTAAATAGGCAGAAAGAATGTTAGTTCCTTTATGTTAAGAAGGCAACATATGTTTATAGCATGCCTTATATACAGAACACCCGAACATATTTTGCAAAATGTGCTATTAACTCCTAGCATCAGAAAAAACTGGGAGCTCTTACAATGCAGATTTGTAGGCTTGCTTGGGGCTGTTGCATCAAACTGTCTAAGGCCTAGAGCCCTTTATATTTTAAACAACCATGCCAAGTGGTTCCTATGCAAACTAAAAATGATACCAGAGAGAGTAAGACATTGTTCCTATAGCAGAGGGATCCTATTCAGTAGGGAAGGTGTGTGTGTATGTGTGTGTGTGTGTGTGTGTGTGTGTATGTGTGTGTGTACTGAGAGAGAATGAAAGAATAAGAGGAGGGAGAATTGTTCACAGCAGTGTTAAAACATACTTAGAAAAACAAATGAGTTGGTTAAGTGGCTTTGGTTTAAGATGGCCAGGTGAACACACATACTTATCTTTTTTCTTGCTGATTTGATATGAAATGATAGTTGGAAAATACATTTAGAAGAAATCTCCAAAACACAGAGAATGTGATCTTTTCTCACGTGCCTGGGAGATGGTGGGGTGGGGCGGCTGGGCCATGAGGGTCCCCTGGTCCCAGGGAGACCTCAGCTTGTCCATGGCAGAACCAGGAGGGTGGGAGGGGGCAGGAGTGAGAAGCAGACTCAGAACGTGACCTGAGGAAGGTCTGTGGACAAACACATTCGCTGTCCCCACCCTAGCCCCGGGGCTGCAGCACAGCTCTGACTAGGGATCAGGAATGCCTGGGGGCTTTCCCGCAGGGAAAGGGGTGAAGTACACGGGGAAAGCTGGAGAGCCTGTGGGGCGTCATCAGCTTTGCAGCCTGAAGTCGGCCTTGTCGTGGTGTTTCTGTTGCTGCCTTCATCTGATAGCCCTGAAGAAAGTGGCAGCCTCTGGGAGGTGAACGGGGAGGCCTCAGTGGCCAGGGGCTCGATTTCGTGACTGATGCAGGAGTACTTAGATTCAAAACATGAATATGCATTGTCCTATTGAGATGATTCTATCAGAGTAGATGGAAAAGGTGCAAAGTGGTCAGGCGTGGGCCCTCTGTGAAGTCCCCAGTGTGGGAATAAGGGACAGGTGGAAGAGCCCCAGTTTTTGTTTTTTTTTTTTTTTTGAGACGGAGTCTCGCTCTGTTGCCCAGGCTGGGGTGCAGTGGCCGGATCTCAGCTCACTGCAAGCTCCGCCTCCCGGGTTCCCGCCATTCTCCTGCCTTAGCCTCCTGAGTAGCTGGGACTACAGGCGCCGCCACCTCGCCCGGCTAGTTTTTTGTATTTTTTTAGTAGAGACGGGGTTTCACAGTGTTAGCCAGGATGGTCTCGATCTTCTGACCTCGTGATCCGCCCGTCTCGGCCTCCCAAAGTGCTGGGATTACAGGCTTGAGCCTCCGCGCCCGGCCGAAGAGCCCCAGTTTAACCCTAGGTGTGTTTTGGCACGTAGCCATGCTGACTAGAAGAACCTGAGATGGATTCGGTTCACGGGGAATGGAGGTGCCCTAGCTCCCATTCACAACCGCATCTTAAAAAGCAAAGTGAGCCAGTTTTACGCAAAGATGATTTCACTGGATTTCCACATTTAGCGTCACGTTATGGGGGCCTCCGAGCGCCTCTTTTGGCTTCCACACAACGGACCACATCACGTTTCTGACCAGAGAAACACAGAAATCTGTGCTTGTAAACATCTGGAATTTAATTCAGTGGAAAAAATAACTTGTGGGGAGGGTGATACACATCTAGGTCTGTGTTCAGCTTGGGGGCTTGCCAGCCAGTGGGTTTTTTTTTTTTTTTTTTTTTTTATCATCTTTAATCCTGGGAGAGTTGTTACTGAAAGAGGTAGCATTTGTGCAGCTCAGAAATGCATAACAATCCCCCACTTCAGTGAATCCAAAGAAAACACAGATTACAAAGCACCGTTTGAGGCCGGGATCAGGAGGCAACCAATACAAATACGTTTCTGTCCATTTGGACAGGACCTTTGGGGGCTTGCCTGTACTTCCTCTCTCACTGGCTTTAGGTGACTAAACCTTGGGGCTATTCGGTCACTGCTGTGTAGAGCTGGCATCAAGACTGAACCTGTTTCTTCTTCGAAATCTCTTGAAACAACTGCTGCTGACTGGGAAGGTGTGGAGAGGCTTGGCTGCAGTGGGAGCGATGGGAAGGTGTGGAGAGGCTTGGCTGCAGTGGGAGTTTCGGCCGTCTGTCTTGATGGCGTGGCTCTGTTTCCCAAGTTGAAAACACTGAGGCGTCTGTCTGCAGCCCGGGCACCAGGGGTCCCTCACCACTGAGGCCAGACCCCCCTGTCTTCTGACCCCCTGCCCTGGCGGCATCTCACTGCCACGAGGAAGCTTCTCTGGGTGCGGGGGAGGGGGGGAGACAGGGGCCCCTGGACAGCTGACCTGTGTCAGGCTTAGAAGTTGCTTTGGTTTTGGTTTTTAGTGTTATCTGTTTGTGATATGGTTTGGCTCTGTGTCCCCACTCAAATCTCACCTTGTAGCTCCCATAATCCTCACGTGTGCTAAAGGACCTGGTGGGAGATGATTGAATCACAGGGGCGGGTCTTTTCCACGCAGTTCTCGTGAGGGGCGGGTCTTTCCCGCGCTGTTCTCGTGAGGGGCGGGTCTTTCCCGCGCTGTTCTCGTGAGGGGCGGGTCTTTCCCGCGCTGTTCTCGTGAGGGGCGGGTCTTTCCCGCGCTGTTCTCGTGAGGGGCGGGTCTTTCCCGCGCTGTTCTCGTGATAGTGAATGGATCTCACGAGATCTGATGGTTTTAAAAACGGGAGTTGGCCGTCCACAGGCTTGCTTTTTGCCTGCGGCATGCGTGTGGAAGGTGATGTGCTCATCCTGGCCTTCTGCCGTGATTGTGAGGCCTCCCCAGCCACGTGGAACTGTAAGTCCAATTAAACCTCTTTCTTTTGTCCAGTCTTGGGTATGTCTATCAGCAGCGTGAAAACAGACTAATACAGTTTCTACTTGCGTTTATTTAACACTTCACTAATTTTCTCACTTGGTATTTATGAAACAGATGTCTTTAAATTGAGGAGAGGAGAAAGAAGAATTTTTTTTTAAAACCATAAAACAGGTTACCCAGTGCCTTCAAGGCTGAACTTTATCATAGTTTCCACAGCAAGTAGCTGGAGAAAGTGCAACCAAGGCTGCAAAGTAGACGGCTGTGCAGTGCCCAGGGTGCGGGAAGGAAGAGGGGTGGCCTCATGGCCCCTCAGCCCAAGAGTCTCGAGCCAGTGGCCGTTGGGGCTGTGGGTTGAAAACAGGCCAGCAGCTTCTAGCACGTCCCTCGCGATACTCTTCACGTTCTCCCAAGGACGCGTCCCTTGTGATGCTCTCCAGAGTTCCCTTGAGGACGCGTCCCTCGCAATGCTCTCCCATGTTCTGAGGACGCGTCCCTCACGATGCTCTCCCGAGTTCTCCTGAGAATACACGACTTTCGGCCATGGCAGCAGGTCAGTACCCACAGGCTAGGATGTTAGCAAGCACCTGGGGGGCTGTGGGGTCAGAAAGGCCGTGTGGTGAGACTGGAATGCACCTACTGTGTTTCTTATAGACTCCTCTGTTTAGCTGAATGTTTGAAACATGGTAGATAATAAACATTTTTAATGGTTAAATCAATTCATTTACTTCATTTGACCAAGAGTGGAAATTTTAAACAGGACATTGGGGAAAAATTTCAGTCAGAAAGGCTTTTAATTCTCTTTAAATCAAAACCGTTTACTTAGGTGATATTGAAGGCCCTGTCTTAATACAAAAAGCTATTGAAACAGTGTTACAAAGGTTATTGCAGGAAGATTGCTCAGAAGAGCCTAATTAATAAAAGTAGCAGTTAATATTCCAAGAGGAATGTTCTCTTTGATTAGGACAACCAGCAAGCACTCACCAAAAGACAGGGTAGGCCCAGAATGTTTATATTTGTTATGGGAGACCAGACAGTGTTTCCTGTATGAATACTGAATAGTGCTTGCAACTTAGGGCATATGCTTTGCATAACATGTAATGGAGTTCAGATGGGATTTTTGTCTCATGCTGAATAGATGACTATGGGGCGGAAATGGGTGCATGAGGGTCACCGCCCACCTTGGTCTGAGAGCATCCACAGAAACTCGAATGTAGGTGGCCTGAGGGAGGCCTGGATGATCCTGAGCCGCCCGGCATGGCCAGTGTGGGAAACGAGTGAAAAGAAATTTAGTTTAAATCCCAGAATAGTGGTAAATGGACGAGTTTGGTTGAGCTGAGTCAGGGAGGAGTGTTGTAGAAGGCGGTGCTCCAGCAGCATGAGAGACGCAGACTCGTTTCCTGAGCGCGGGGGAGCCAGGTCCTGACCCAGCGGCTCTGCACAGCTTGCCTCATTCAAGGCAGGTTTTGGTCCCAGCTGTTCCACTAATTAGCATATGACCCTGGCAGCATGACCTCCTTGACCTCTGTCCTGCAAATGTGAAACAGGTGGATCCTGTAGGACCCCTGCAGGCTCTGTGCAAATTCAGTTAGAATGACTCACCATTCCCCCAAGTAAATGGTATTTTTCACTTTTCGGCAACACCACTTTCTCTTGTACAGTCAGAGCTGTCAGCCCACACAAAAGAGGAGAGTCTGAGGCTTTAGTTTGATGAACACGTTTATTATGATGGGATGAACATCAGAGCCCGCAGCTCTTGGCCCTGCTGGTGGCAGAGACTTTGTACTGTGTGACAGTGACCTGGATATGGAAGCAGAAGGGAGCTTCTAAGGAACGGATGCCAAGAGTCTCTCTCCTATCCTGGCCTGGACACTGGGGTTCAGGTAAGAGGGTGGAAGGACATTGGCCAGATCAAGGCTGCCACGATGGTGCTGTGATGGCTATGGCTGCTTCAAGGTCTGGCAGGAGCTAGGCTTCGCCTGGAGGCTCCTCACAGCCCCTTGCACCAGCTTTCAACAGGGGGATTGCAGGAGAAACACTTGGTGAGTCAGAGACAGGATGTGGTGTCAGAGTGACACACACTTTCGCAGTTTCAGGAGAACCTGTCTGTCATTTTGGCAAAAAGTTTTTCTATGTTTGTAAAGAGAATGGTTCTTCTTGTTATCCCGGAGGATCCAGTTTCCTGTTGCCCTGCAGCTAATCAGCTTCACCAGACATGGACCTTCAAGCTTAGGGATACATGAATCTGAAATCCAAGCCATGGTTGTAACAGTGATAATATGAGGAAAGAGTAAGAAACCAGATTTTTACATTGCTTTCAGAATAGAGCAACAAGCAGATGCTTGTATAATCTGGTGTCAGCCAAAAAAGAGCCTGTTTCAATAAGCAGAAATAATAAAGTCCTGATTTCTCCCTTTTTGAAAAAGAACTAACCAGTTACAGTGTAATATCAAGACACGTTTATTCCCTTGCTCTGAATAAACGCGAGTGTGAATGTGAATGAAGGTGGGGAGCTTGGCTGCTGAGCCCACGTGGCTGAATGGGGAGGGAGCCCGGCAAGGACGTGCCCTCACGTGTCCACGTTTTAGGAATGCAGGAGACAGGCCTTGCCGCCTGCGTTCCGCTGCTGGTAGAAGACATCTGCTGGGCATGTGCGTGTGGGCGCGTGTGTGTGAGGGCGTGTGTGTGAGGGCATGTGTGTGTGGGCATGTGTGTGCGCGGGTGCGTGTGTGCGCGGGTGTGTGCGAGCATGTGTGTGTGGGTGTGTGTGCAAGCTCGTGTGGGGTGTATGCGGGTGCGTGTGCGGGCGTGTGTGTGCAGCAATGTGTGTGGGCATGTGTGTGTGGGCACGTGTGTGCAGGCGCATGTGTGGGGGCACGTGTGTGTGCGGGCGTGTGTGTGTGGGCGCCGGTGTGTGGGGGCACGTGTGTGCGGATGTGTGTGCAGACGTGTGCGCGGGCAGAAAAGCACCAACATGTAAACAGCTGGCGCTCACTTATGCACCACCAGGGCTGGAATGTTTCATCTCCCCTGGTGGCTTAGTAAGTGACAGAACAGCACCAAGATGTAAACAGCCGGCGCTCTGCTTGCAGGGAGGCTGGAGGGGCCAGCCCTCCCCGCACGTGCCACAGGGTTGCTTGATTTTAGCCGGCACATCCGGGCCCCACACCCCCTTCCCCTTGGACATCAGGTGCAATCCACGCAGCATGTGCTTATTATGAAGCAGGAATTAGAACGCAGGTTCCGCCTTGGACCGGACTTGACACTTCCAACATCCTGAAGAAGTTGTTCTTTAAGGCTGCTGTGCAGTGGGACTGAGCTTTTAATTAAAGGCAGTTGGGGTCGCCGCCTCCTTCATGTTTAAAGTTCTCAGCTACACGGTGGAGGAGGAGAGCTCAGGGAAGGAAAACTTATGGGTTTTTTTTGAGACAAGGTCTGACTCTCTCGCCTAGGCTAGAGTGCAGTGGTGTGGTCACAGCTCACGGCTAAGTTTTTAAGAGGTAAATTTCCGGTGGAAACTCCTGATCCACGCTGGTTACGGCAGGACCTAGAGCCTGGGATGCTCTTCCTGGGTTTAGGATTCAGGGAGCAACGCCTGGTCCGGAGGAAAAGCGCCAGGCAGTGCCGTAGTGACTCCAGGGAGGGGCTGGCACTGCGGAGAGGTGTGCTGAGAAACTGTCTACCACACCGCTTTGTACCTTTCATTCCATCCATGGATATATTTTAAAAGTTTGATTGTTATATATTTTATAAAACAAAGAAAAAAGAATTAGCAAGCTCTTAGGTAATAGGAATCCTAACTCTTTTCTATAAATTTGGGCCACTCTTTCTCATCCCCCATTTATCATCAAGTAAAATGAAACAAAAGCAGAAAACATTTTTTCCCCAGACTTCTACGTCTCTGCTCCAACTTGGTTTGTTTGGTGGGCCTGGGGCACTGCATCTGTATTCCTGGATAAGCAGATGCCTCCTGACTTCACAGAGTGATGCCAGTTGCCATGGGCTGCTCCCCACACCCTCTCTTCATCTCTGAGCACTTTTCACAGTGAGATTTCATGCTGGAGTTCATGCTTTCACCCTAGCCAAACCTAGCCTGCTGGTCCTGGGTGCAGTGTGACATCTGAATTGCACCTGCCTGGTTGTAGGTTCCAACTAGTGGATGCTCATCTTGACCACATCCTTCTCAGAAGTGGCTCTGGAGGGGCTGCTGTGGAAATTGTCATCAGGTGATGTGAGGTGAGTCAAAATGGGCGATCAAAACTGTTGCTGGCTGAGACCCATATCCATCTCTTAAGCCTGTCAATTCAGAAGTCTGCACATTGCTGAGAAAGGCAGAGGAAAGGCCACAGCAAGAGAGAAAAAGGGAGAGAAAACCTCCAGACATTCAGGTTTCCCTGACAGCCAGTGTGAGGTAGCCCATGTGGAGGTGCTCTGTCCTGCAGCACAGAGTCAACTTCTGCTCCATCTGCAGCAACGGGGACCATGTCTGCAGCTGGAGTGATGGACCAGGCTAAATGGGACAGATTTCTGCTTAGCTCCGAGCCCTCGATAGACAGGGATCCTATCTCACTTCTCTTTTTTTCTGGTGACCAGCACAGCCCAAGACACACAGATGTATCTCCCATGGGTGCTGGATAATGAACTCCAGTTACGCAGCTTTGAAAGCCCAGGGTCCTGCTCACCCGTGGGTGTTGGATAATAACCGCTAGTGACATGGCCCCGAAAACCCGGGTTCCTGCTCACCTGTGGGTGCTGGGTAATAAACCCCAGTGACATGGCATCAAAATCCCAGGGTCCTGCTTACCCGTGGGTGCTGGGTAATAAACCCCAGTGACATGGCATCAAAATCCCAGGGTCCTGCTTACCCGTGGGTGCTGGGTAATAAACCCCAGTGACATGGCATCAAAATCCCAGGGTCCTGCTCACCTGCGGGTGCTGGATGATAAACCCCAGTGACATGGCATCAAAATCGCAGGGTCCTGCTCACCCGCGGGTGCTGGATGATAAACCTCAGTGACATGGCATCAAAATCCCAGGGTCCTGCTCACCCGCGGGTGCTGGATGATAAACCCCAGTGACATGGCATCAAAATCCCAGGGTCCTGCTCACCCGTGGATGCTGGATAATAAACCCCAGTGACATGGCATCAAAATCCCAGGGTCCTGCTCACCCATGGATGCTGGATAATAAACCCCAGTGACATGGCATCAAAATCCCAGGGTCTTGCTCAGCCGTGGATGCTGGGTAATAAACCCCAGTGACATGGCCCTGAAAGCCCAGGGTTCTGTTGGAGTCACAGAGTCCCTGCAACTTGGAAATCACCCAGCGCTGACTTTTTAGGCAGGAGTTGAGACAATCCATGAAGTGCCATGGCCTACGTAATAATACCTTTGGTAGAATATTTCCTGTATTTATAGACAATAGGATAGCCATGCTATAAAAGAAACTTAAAAGTATATTAAGCATCTAAAATAATATTAATGTTTAGACATTAAAACACACTTACTTTGGATCTCAAAAGGTAAGGTAAAAGAAGTTGTATAAAAGTCTCATCCAAGTGATACATGCCAGTACTTACATCACTGCTTTCAGGGAAGTGTGCTCTGCCCCCAGTGTGGATGCCTGAGCATCCCGTGTGTGGCTGGTGTAGGACTTGGTTTGTGGGTGATGACAGAGATGGAGACTGAGAAGCAGATCCTAGCTTTGCTACTGACAAAAAGTATGGGCAATTCACTGTTCTCGACAGTTCTTGAATCCCACAGGTGAAAAATGAAAACGTATGTACAGGTTCCACCCACTCCACCTATGGCAAATCATGAGAAAAGGTCAACTGTGATGTATCAGGTCATTTTTTTACCATACTCGTCTCTGATGTCTGGCCAGGCATAAAGAGAGGCTTTTGTGTCCCCAGATAGAAGGAAGCCATGGATGGCAGAGGGTGTGCTCAAGGGGACAGGAGGATGTGGGTGGGGCAGGTGGGGAGGAGCAGGAGGGATGTGGCTTTGGAGTCAAAATCCCGGAGTTGTATTCAGACTATGTGACCTTAGGCAAGTTTTACATTCCAGCTTCCTCCTCTGCAAAACAGGAACCAGAGTCCCTATCATGCAGGGTAATTGTGTGCTGAAGTTAGCTCATAAATGAAAAATGTTTAATCTGGAGTCTGACCCAAAGGAACAATTGGTAGTAATTTATCTTCTTTTCCAATGCAACTGCTAGTGTGGTGTTTCTCTTTCAGGCTAGTAGCCATGCCATAAAAGAAATTGAAAAGTATTTACTTTGGATCTAAAAAGATTAGTGTAAAACCTGTCTCTGTCATCACGCCCACCTTCACCTGCTCCACCTCCAGGAAGCAGCCAGGTGGCAAGAGAGGCGAGAGGAGCCATGTGACAAGGAGGGTGCGTGGGAAAGTGGGCCCAGCTTGAGGACTGGCCATTATAAATACCACTGTAAGACACGGGGCAGGCTCACCAGGGCTACCCTGCTGCAGAGAGCTCTTTGTCGAGAGCATGCAGAAGGAAGGGCCTTGTGCATGTGATACTTGATTTTGAGATGACATGAAGCAAACAGATAGGGAAAACATGTTGCTACGTTGGCAAACTGGTGAGAATGATGAGAATCTCAAGATGGAGTGGCAAACCTACTTAAAGGGATGACCAGCTATGGGAAGACTGTCTTCCTGCTGTGGGGCCCTGCAGACCATGCTGACACGCTCATGTTCCCTTGCCTTTTCTACGCCACACCCGGGCAGTGTCAACTCGCCACCCACACCTGGCCTGGCACCACTCCTGTCACCGGACTCCCAGGAACACTCCGCTCAGCAGTCGGCTCTTTGGGATCTCCAGATGCCCTGTGCTTCTGGTGTTTCAAGGCCGACACTTGAGGGCCTTTTTGTTTGTTTTTCCCCTTATAGCACTAGGTGTCTTCAGAAGTCGAGTCCCATGAATTTCAACTAGAATTCTTAGATTCTCTTCAACAAACTCTCCTTGGTGCTTTGCAGCAAGAACCTGTGAGTCACCTTCCCAGATGAGCCTTTTAGTGACAATGATGGCGTCTCATGGCTCCTCCAGTTAGGAACGGCACTGAGCTGTTCTGGGCTAAGAGGGGTCGACTCCTCCCAGGCAGCCTTCTGAGCCCTGAGGCAGGCTGGACACAATAGGCATTGAGAATGGAAACCTTCAGTGCTACAAGGAAAGCTTAGAGACTTCTATTCCTTTTTGGAGTCTTCTTTTGTTGTTGTTTTTGAGCAGGGTGTGGCAGGCAGACGGAGGCTCCAATGTGATCTCCTGCTCTGAAGCAGTGCTCATACCAATGCAGTGTGCGTGCTTGCTTGCTTGCTTTCCTTCCTTCCTTTCTTCTCGTTTCCTTTCTTTTTTTTTCTTTTCTCTTCTTTTCTTTCTTTCTTTCCTTCCTTTCTTTCTTTTCTTTCTTTCCTCTCTTTCCTTCCTTTCTTTCTTTCTTTCCTCTCTTTCCTTCCTTCCTTTCTTTTCTTTCTTGCTTTTCTTGTCTGTCCTTCCTTCCTTCCTTTTTCTTTCATTTCTTTTATTTCTTTATCTTTCTTTTTCTTTCTCTTTTTAAAAATATATTTATTTATTTGTGTGTGTGTGTGTGTATGTGTGCTCAGATTCTGTTTTTTTATTTCAATAGGTTTTTGGGAACAGGTGGTGTTTGGTTACATGAATAAGTTCTTTAGTGGTGATTTCTGAGATTTGGGTGCACCCGTCACCCAAGCAGTGTACCCCATACCCAATGTGTAGTGTTTTATCCCTCACCCCCCCCCACCCTTTCCCTCATTTCCCCAAAGTCCATTGTATCATTCTTATGCCTTTGCATCTTCATAGCTTTGCTCCCACTTACGAGCGAAAACAAATGATATTTGGTTTTCCTTTCCTGAGTTACTTCACTTAGAATAGTGGTCTCCAATTCCATCCAGGTTGTTGCAAATGCCATTATTTCATTCTTTTTTGTGACTGAGTAGTATTCCATAATATATACACATATATACAACATTTTCTTTATCCACTCATTGATTGAGGGCATTTGGGCTGGTTCCATATTTTTGCAATTGTAAATTGTGCTGTCATAAACATGCATGTGCAAGTATCTTTTTCATATAATAAGTTCTTTTCCTCTGGGTAGATACCCAGGAGTGGGATTTCTGGATCAAATCGTAGTTCTTTAAGGAATTTTCGTTCTTTAAGGAATTTTCACACTGTTTTCCATGGTGGTTGTACTAGTTTACAATCCCATCAACAGTATAAAAGTGTTCCCTTTTTACCACATCCATGCCAACACCTATTATTTTTTGGTTTTTTTGATTATGGCTATTCTTGCAGAAGTAAGGTGGTATCACATTGTGGTTTTGATTTCCATTTCCCTGATCATTAGTGACATTGAGCATTTTTTCATGTTTGTTGGCTATTTGCACATCTTCTTTTGAGAATTATCTATTCATTTCCTTAGCCCACTTTTTGATGAGACTTTTTTTTCTTGATGATTTATTTGAGTTTGTTGTAGATTCTAGATATTAGTCCTTTGTCAGATGCATAGTTTGCAAAGATTTTCTCCCACCTGTGGGTTGGCTGTTTACTCTGCTTATTATTTCTTTTGCTGTGCAGAAGCTTTTTAGTTTAATTAAGGCCCATCTATTTGTCTCTGTTTTTGTTGCTTTTGCTTTTGGGTGCTTGGTCATTAAGTCTTTGCCTAAGTCAGTGTCTAGAAGGGTTTTCCCAATGTTATCTTCTAGAAATCTTACAGTTTCAGGTCTTAGATTTAAGTGTTTGATCCATCTTTAGTTGATTTTTGTATAAGGTGAGAGATGAGGATCCAGTTCCATTCTCCTACATGTGACCCAATTGTTGGGTGTTTTAGAATCTATGAGGGCAAATATGAAAATGAATCTCTGCTCACTGAACTTAGCTTAAGTTCTAAAGTTCCATAGTTATGCCCAACAGCTATCATGAGAAGAAGATGGATGAAGAGATAGTTCTTCATAGAGCCAAATTGGCTAGCAAAGATTACTCATAGTCCTCTGTCAACTTCTCCACCCCTGTCTTGCAACACACAGCTCAGTGTTTCCAGATGTACCCAGTTTCATGGTTTCTTATTTTCCACACCCTTGGGATGCCTCCTGCTGAACCTGGAACTCTCTCTTGCTATGTCAGGTCCAAGAGAAACATTTTATGGCTCAAAAGTGGAGTGATGGTGTGGGATTGGTGGCATGTGTTAAGTATCTTTGCCATGTCTATCATGATACTGTTTTAGAAGATGAGAGTCATGAAGATCCCGTGAACACATTGTTGAGCTGATAATTTTTGAACTCCCATGACTCAGAATCAAACCGTATCTGTTTGTTTTTGTTTAATTTTCCAAGTTTTATATAGAGTTCCCATAAATAAAACATTGTGCTGTGAGAATGTGAGGGCATGAAAACAAATATAGTTTAGCCAACAGCAATACCTCATATTCTAGTCTTTGGAGCCGTTTCTCAGGCACCCTGAATTTTATAGAAAAAAATTATTCTGGGGCTCCAAATATGTTAGTAACATGGAAATTTATATATATATATATATATATATACACACACACGCACACACACACACACACACACATAATATATATAATAAAATGTTAAATATGTTTTTGTGCAAAATCTTGTTTTATGCCATAATCAGCAAGAACATGGGACTCTCACCAGGATGGATAGCATGTGACTGCAGTTGAGTGCCCTCTGCACTGGCTGTGGCAAAGTTCTCAGTTTATATCCTGATTTATCTGTAGGGTGGAAGTAAGCTTGAGAGCTAGTTTTTCTCATTAGTGACATATATTGACGACAATGTGCCCATGACCTGTATCCACAAACTTACTATGTTTAGACGTATTTGTGGGTTGATGACCAGCAACACTTTTAAAAGGGTCTCATTCTTTCCCTTGTATATTTTCAGGATGACCTTATATTAATATACAAATATTCCCATGTATTTTGATTTTCAGGGCCATTAATTCTTCTCAGCAACACCATAGTCCCTATCTAAGTACTGATTCAGTAGTAGACATGAGTGAGAGTTTTGCTTGCCTACGTAAGGTGCTATAACTGATAGAATATTGAAGATAAGTTTTTGAAAGAACGGGAAAGGTAAAGGATGAGTAAATATAGTAAAAGAAAAATAGGGCTCCTAATTATCAGAATGAAAGCTTAGGTAGGTGAAGTGGGATTATCTGAGAAAACATGTCATCTCTCAAAGATGGGAAGAAGTCTTAGACATCAAACAATCTCAAATCATCCACTAAGTGAAATTTAGGAAAAATTTATTTTTTTAATCAAAAAGTGGGCTTGACAGATTTTTTGATAGATCCATAATATGGGAAAGTATCAGGCAAAAAAAAAATTTGGACTAAATTAGAGGTGGGATAATCAGAGGAAAGTATAATTAAATTAATTAAACAGTAGTCAGTGAGATAGTGTATCAGTTAATTTTGGTTAGGTAACAAATGACTTCAAAACTTAATAGTTAAAATAATAGTCATTTTATTCAGCTCACAATTATGTAGGTTAGATGGGTGGTTATTTGGCCACTCTCTGGAGGGCTCTTTCATTCAGTGGATAGTTGGCAGGTCTGTTGGTGGCCAGCGGGTAGCTGATGCATGATGTAGGTTGACCTCACTTAAGAGTCTGGTGTTTGGCAGGGTGTTGGCCAGGGGTTAGCTAATTATTAGCTGAGGTTTTTATTTATTCACCATCTGCTTTTTCACTTATCAGGATAGCTTAGCTTCATTCACATGCCAGTCTTAAGATTCCATTTTGGAAACCCAATCATATCAATAATTATGTTAATTGTAAATGGGCCAAATATTACAATTAAATTGCAGAGATTGTCAGACTGAATAAAAATGTAAGACTTAATTACCTGCTGCCTGCGGGACTTTAAATATAAAGAAACATAAGTTGAAAGTAAAAATGATGAAAAAAATATACCAGGCAATCAAAATACGAAAGTTAAATTGGCTATATTAGTACCAGACAATGTAGACTTAATGCAGGAATTATTACAAGAAATAAAAAGGAGTATTTAATAGTTATAAAAATTTCAAGTTTGTAGGAAGACCAAATAATCATTAGTAAGGTAGGTAGCTAAATATAGTGCCTCAAAATAAGTGAAAGAAGCATGATAGAATGGGAGAAAAAGCCAAATACAAAATTATAGTGAAGATTTTTAACATCATTTCTCAGAAATTGATACAACTGCCCCCGATCTAGAAAACACCCAAATCCTTGGAAATTAAATCACATTTTTAAATAACTCATGGGAAAGGGATGAAAGCACTAGAAACATTTTTACAAATATTTGAACTCTATGAAAATAAACATAGCAATATCAGTGTTTATAAGAAAATCCAGAGATTTTAATGCTGATATTAGAAAATAGCAATAAATGCGTTTTTACGTCTAAGGAACTAGAAAAAGAAAAAACCCAAATAAATAGAATAAGGTAAATAATAAAGAGCTGAAATAAGTAAAATAGAGAAATGTAAACATTAAAGACAATTATAAATGCTATAAGTTGGTTCTTTGAACAGAAAAAAATACAAGCCTCTAGAAATACCAATCAAGAAAAATGGGAAAACACAAACTTACTATCATCAGAAATAAAAAAGCAGATCTCACTGCAATTTCTACAAAATTTAGAAATATTATGAGGGAATATTATGAACAAAGTTATTCCTGTAAATTTGATAACTGGGAGAAAATGGAGAAATTGTTATACAGTTTAATAAAAATGACACAAAAATAAGTTAAAAATTTGAATAACCATATATCTAGTAAAAAATTTGAACCTTTGTATTAAAGGATATTGAAGTTTATAAAAACACCTCGCCACAAAGATGCTTTGAGTCTAGATGGTGCTATCTAGAATAACGCTGGAAGGAATAACAGAAACTTTAATAAACTCTGATGGAAAGTAGAGGACAGTGGAGGACATGTTGCAGTGTATTCTCTGAGCCCACACAGCCCTGATACCAAACATGACAAAGGCATTATTCTCCAGAAACATAATCTCAAAAGCTTTGTAACAACACACTGACAAATGAAAGGATAAAAGATCATTATCAAGTGGGATATATCCCAGGAATACAAGGTTGATTTAACATTTGAAAATCCATCAATAAAAATCAGTATGTTAACAGAATAAAGAAGAAAAAGGATATGATCATTTTAATATACGTGGAAAACATTTGATGACATTAAACATGCATTCATGTTAAATAAAACTTTCAGCAAGTGTAAACATAGAATAAAAAGAAACATCCTTAATCTGTGAATGGGAATCTATGAAAAACCTACAGCTCATTTAATGGTGAAATGCTGAAGGCTTTCCTCCTAGTCAGGAACGAGACAAAGATATTCTTTCTGATTATGTCAAGTCAACATTGAACCAGAGCTTTTAGTCAGTGCAATCACACAAGAAAAAGAAATAAAAAGGTATATAGATTGGAAGAAAGAAACAGAACTGTCTTTGCTCACATATGTCACCATTGTTTATGCAGGAAATTCTCAGGAATATACAAAATAACTATGAGAGTAAGTGAATTTAGCAAGGCCATAAGATACAAAATAAATATAAAAATTGATTGTACTTCCATATGATAGCATCAATCATGTGGAAAATGAGATTAAATGTTATTTATAATAGAGTGAAAAAACAAAGTATTTAATAGGAGCATATTTTATAAAAATGAGCAAAACATATACAGTGAAATTAAAGGAGACCTAAGCAAATGGAGATAACACTATTTTCATTAATTTAGACACTCAGTTTTGTTAAGAATTCAAATATCCACAAATAGATTTTTAGATTCAATGCAATCCCAATCAAAATCTCAACAGTATGATTTGAAAAAAATTACAAGTTAAATCTAAAATGTATATGGAAAGCAAAGGACTCAGAATAACCCAAATACTTCTGATAAGAAAGAACAAAGCAGCAGGACACATTCTACCTAATTTCAAGACTTACTATAGAGCTCTAGCAATGAAGACAGTGTGATACTAGTACACACATAGACCATTCCATCAATGAAACAAGGAGAAGGATGGAATAGACACCCATATGGGAGGTAAATTGAATTCTCGCAAAAGTTCTAGAGAAGTTAAATGGAGAAAGGAATATTTTCTTTTATATGATGCTGGGATAATTGAAAAAAAAAATGTGGAGAAAAAACAACCCGCATCCCTACTTCTCACTACACATGTAAACTATGGTTCATAGATCAATACAAAATATAAGCTATCACTATAAAGCTTCCAAAAGAAAACATAGGAGAATGTTTTGGCAACTGTGGAGTAGGCAAAAGTTCTTACAGTGAACAAAATAAGGCATTTACCTAAGGAGCAAATTGGAACATTAAGCTGTATCGAAGTTAAAAATTATTCTATTTAAAACAGATCATTAAGACAACACGAAAGCAAAACAGGCTTAGAGAAAATATTCATAATACACATATCAGGCAAAAAATTTCTGTAAAGAACATATAAAGAGTTCCAACAAATAAATACAAATGATTCAATGACTTATACATATATTCCACTAAATATATTCATGTTCAATAAAAACATTAAAATATCAAAAATATTAGATATGAGGATAATGTAATTAATGTCAGATGATACCACTTTGCACAGTGTATACCATTTGCTAAGATTAAAAATTCAACCACACTGATTGTTGAGGTGATTGCGAAGCACCTTGAACTCTTCAACAGGTGCTCAGGAAGGGCCATAGACCAAGCACTTTGGAAACTGGAAGTTTCTCATTAAGGTAAAAATACACCTGCTCTATGACTGTTACACTGCACTGGTATTTACCCAAGAAGTATAAAAATAACCATCCACAAAAATACTTGTATAAGAATGTCTGTAGTAGCTTTACTCACAATTGCCAAAGCCTTAACCAAGTACCCATCAACAGGAAAACAGATTTTAAAGAGATGATACAATCATACAGCAAAATGCTACTGAGCAATTAAAAGGAATTGGACACAACAACACAATCTGAAAAACATGCTGAGTAAAAAACCCAGGCATAAGTGTAAGTATTGCATGATTCCCTTGATAGGAAGTTTAAGAACAGACACTGTCTTGACAGGAAACAGAACCTCAGTGCCTGCAGGAGTTGCTGGCTGTTTCCTGATGCAGTTGGAGCAGAATGGGATGTTCTGGGACAACAGAGATGTTTACCCATCTTGACTCGTGTGGTCTTCTGAAGAATGGCCTCCAAAGTTATCCAGATCCTAATCCCTGGAACCTGAGAATGTTGCATGGATAAGGGAATTTGCAAATGTGATTACGTTAAGGAGCTTGAAATTTGTAGATCATGCTGAATTACCCCAGTGAGCTCTAAATGTAATCACGTGTGTCTTTATGAAAGGGGAGCAGAGAGAGATTTGCAGACAGATGAGGAAGAAGATGAGAAAACAATGGACACAAGAAAGAAAAGGTGATGCAATTCAGGGACCCAAGCCAATAAATGAGGGTGACCTCCAGGTGCTGGAGAAGGGAAGGAAGCAGATGGGCTCTAGAGCCTCCACAAGAAGCAGGACCCTGCCACCACCTTGATTTTGTCCCAGTGAAACCCATTGGTCATTTAGCTGCCAGAACTGTGTGGGCATAAATGTGTGTTGGTTTAAGCCATCAAATTTGCAGCAATTTGTTAAAGCTGCCATGGGAAACTTAATACAACTGGTGTGGTAGTTCCATGAATGCACACATTCACCAAACCTTAACATGTAACCTTTGAATACTGGCATGATAGGTCCATGAATGCATATGTTCACCCACACACTAACTTGTACCCTTCAAATACTGGTATGACAGTTCTATGAATGCATTCTTTCAACACACACTAACATATACCCTTCAGATACAGGCATGGTAGTGCCTTGAATCCATGTGTTCACCAAACCCCAACATGTACCCTGCAGATACTGGCATGATAGTTCCATGAATCCTTGTGTTCACCAAATTCCAACATGTACTCTTCAGATATGGACATGGTAGTTCCATGAATGCATGTTTTCACCAAAGACCAACATGTACCCTTCAGATACTGTCATGATAGTTCCATGAATGTATGTGTTCTCCAAACTAAAATATGTACCTGATATGGTTTGGCTGTGTCCCCACTCAAATCTCATCTTGAATTGTAACTCCCATAATCCTCATGTGTTGTGGGAGGGTCCTGGTGGGAGGTAATTGAATCATAATGGTGGATTTTTCCTGTGCTGTTGTCATGATAGTGAGTAAATCTCACCAGATCTGATGGTTTTATAAAGGGCAGTTCCCCTGAACTTTCTTGCCTGCTCCCATGTAAGATATTTTTTGCTCTTCCCTCACCTTCTGCCATGATTGTGAGGTGTAGCCAGCCATGCTGAACTGTAAGTCAATTAAACCTCTTTCCTTTATAAGTTACCCAGTCTCGGGTATGTCTTCACAGCAGTATGAAAATGGACTAATACAGCAAATTTGTAGTGGGAGTGGGGTGCTGCTGTAAAGATACCCAAAAATGTGGAAGTGACTTTGGAACTGGATAACAGGCAGAGGTTGGAACAGTTTGGAAGGCTCAGAAGAAGATAGGAAGATGTGGGAAAGTTTGGAACTTCCTAGAGACTTGGAGAGCTCAGAAGACATGAAGATGTGGAAAAGTTTGGAATGTCCTAGAGACTTATTAAATGGCTTTGACAAAAATGCTGATAGTCATATGGACAATAAAGTCCAGGCTGAGGTGGTCTCAGATGGAGGTGAACAATTGTTGAGAACTGGAGTAAAGGTCACTCTTGCTATGCTTTAGTGAAGAGACTGGCAGCATATTGCCCCTGCCTTAGAGATCTGTGGAAATCTGAACTTGAGAGAGATGATTTAGGGTATCTGGTGGAAGAAATTTCTAAGCAGCAAAGAGTTCAAGAGGAAGCACAGTATAAAAATTTGAAAAATTTGCAGCCTGATGATGCAGTAGAAAAGAAAACCACATTATCTGGGGAGAAATTCAAGCTGGCAGCAAAAATCTGCATAAGTAATGAGGAGCCAAATGTTAATCACCAAGACAATGGGGAAAACATCTCTTGGCATGTCAGATACCTTCACAGCAGCTCCTTTCATGACAGGCCTGGAGGCCTAGGGGGAAAAATGGTTTCCCTGGCTGGGCCCAGGGCCCCCCTTTTGTATGCAACCTTGGGACTTGGTGCCCTGCATTCCAGCTGCTCCAGCCATGGCTAAAAGGGGCCAATGTATAGCTTGAGCCATGGTTTCAGAGGGTGAAAGCCCCAAGCCATGGGAGATTCCACGTGATCCCAGTCCTTCAGGTGTGCAGAAGACAAGAATTGAGGTTTGGGAACCTTGGCCTAGATTTCAGAGGATGTATGAAAATGCCTGGGTGTCCAGGCAGAGGTGTGCTGCAGGGGCAGAGCCCTCATGGAGAACCTCTGCTAAGTCAGTCCGGAAGAGAAATGTGGGATTTGAACCCCCACACAGAGCCCCTACTGGGGCACTGTCTAGTGAAGCTGGGGTCTAAGCAGACCCCAGAATGGCAGATCCACTGACTGCTTGCACCATGCACCTGGAAAAGCTGCAGACACTCAGCACTAGCCTGTGAAAGCAGTCAGGATGGTGGGCTGTACCCTGCAAAGCCGCAGAGGCAGAGCTGTCCAAGGCTGTGGGAACCCACCTCTTTCATTAGCATGACCTGGATGTGAGACAAGGAGTCAAAAGAGATCATTTTGGAACTTTAAGGTATAATGACTGCCCTATTAGATCTCAGACTTGCATGGGGTCTGTGGCCTCTTTGTTCTGGCCAATTTCTCCCATTTTGAATGGGTGTATTTACCCAATTCCTCTACTCCCATTGTATCTAGAAAGTAACTAACTTGCTTTTGATTTTATAGGCTCATACGTGGAAGGGACTTCCCTTGTCTCAGAGGAGACTTTGGACTGTGGACTTTTAAGTTAATGCTGAAATGAGTTAAGACTTTGAGGGACTGTTGAGAAGGCATGATTGGTTTTGAAGTGTGAGGTCATGAGATTTGGGAGGGGCCAGGGGCAGAATGATATGGTTTGGCTGTGTCCACACCCAAATCTCATCTTGAATTGTAGTTTCCGTACCCAATGAGAGGTAATTGAATCATGGAAGTGGATTTTCCCATGCTGTTCTCTTGATAGTAAATAAACCTCATGAGATCTGATGGTTTTATAAGGGCAGTTCCCTGCACATGCTCTCTTGCTTTTTACCATGTAAGATGTGCCTTTGCTCCTCCTTCACCTTCTGCCATGATTGTGAGGTATCCCCAGTCATGTGGAATGGTGAGTCCATTAAACCTCTTTCCTTTATATGTTACCCAGTCTCAGGTATTTCTTCATAGCAGCATGAAAATGAACTAATACTGTACCCTCCAGATACTAGCAACATAGTTCCATGAATGCATGTGTTGTTCCCAAACTCAAATACGTACCCTTCAGATACGGGCATGGTAGTTCCATGAATGCATGTGTTCACCAAATACCAACATGTACCCTTCAGATACGGGCATTTGACTACATGAGCAGTTTACTTCAATGAAAAAGAAAAACCCTGAAAAACAACAATAAATAAAAACAAAAAATAAGTAAAACCACAAAAAATAAGAAACAGCATGTAATCTGTACTTAGATACAGAAATCACGCAAAACACACACACACACACACACACACACACACAATAGGAGTCCACAATGTTTGATGCACTCTTTTGAAGGGAATTAAGACATGTTTCGTGTTTGTTCTTACGCTTTAAAGTGAAATACATCTTCAGCTAGACCTGCCAAATCTCACTTTCTTCCAATCATCACGTCTTTATTTAATATTCATTCTCATTTTCTGACTCCCCCGCACTGCTGGGTTCCATCCCAGTTTGCATTAACTGGTCAGCTCCCCACCATGGGAGTAGGGGGAACAGTGCTCTACACCTCCCTCTCCCCTGTACTACCCTCCCCTCCACCCACTTTCCAAACTCCCACAATGACATCCAAATCCACAGCGTCTCTCTTCAGCTGATGCTTTGCAAAGAAGCAGCGGAACCACTGCATCCAAGATGAGTGAAGGTGAAGTTAGGAGGAGTGAGATTCCTTGAGAGGAGACCCAGGCAGTGGAAGGGCAGAGGTGAGGTCTGAGCACAGCATGGAGGAATTTAAAGGGGAAAGAAGATGCATCCAGGATAGAAGATTCCGAAAGAATGTTTACGAAAACAAGATGCTACTCAGTTTTTATTATATGAGAAAGCATGAATAGTGTCCCCTCGCCTACCCCAAATCTAGAAGTGAAGAGGCTTCAGAGTACAGACTGAAGCCACCCCCCAGAGGAGGCCAGGCTTAACATCAAGAGAGAGTGCAGTGGGGCAAACACCAGCAATGATGCAGTCTGGTTTGTAGGGGGAGAAACAGAGGACAAACTTCAAAATCTAAGGTGCTGCTATTGTAAGTCACACAGATACAATCACTGCAGGCAGACATAAGCTGGGGCCAGTGCCTCACTCAGGCCAGCATGGGAACAGAATACGAAGGAGGTCACAACACAGGTGATACATGGGCCAGGGGCCATGACATCTGGGTTGGGGTCTGGATGGGTGGTGATCCAGGGGACTGTCCACAGCCTTGGCCCTCTCCTGTCTTAGATGTGTCCCTCCCCTGCCCCAGGTGTGTCCCTCTCCTGACCCCTGTGTGCCCCTCCCCTGCCCCAGGTGTGATCCTCTCCTGACCCAGGTGTGACTCTCCCTTGCCCCAGGTGTGCTATCCCTTTCACTCAGGTGTGCCCCTCTCTCCTTGGAGTCAGCTCAGAAGCTTCCCTGCTTGTGGTGGCCCCTTCCTCCTTCATTCACAATTTGCAGTTAAGTGTCCTCTGCATTCCCATAGTTAATGAAGAAGAAAGAGCTTTAAAATAGCTTCTGAACAGTGAAAACCAGAAAAGAGTATAAAAGGTTAAAAATAACCTTGAGCATCTTTAAAAATGTAATTCTATGGATACACAATCTGTAGCTCTCAGCTGGCTCTGCAGAAAAGCCGGTGCTTTGCACTCCACGGCTGTGGTGCCTCCGTTTACTGTGACTGAAGAAAGGGCAGGTGCATTGACTGACAGCCCTCCGTGCCAGGCAGCGCAAGGGTCGCTGGTCCTCATTTACAGTATTGATTCGGTAGAATGTTCCTCCTGACAGAGATTCTAAAACTGTTTGTGTGCATATGGATTTTATATAAAATTTCATTTTCTCTGAAATCAACGAAGCATCCAAATCTTGTTCCTGTTGACAGCATCTCCCTGCAGGTGCCTGCCTGGACTTGGGTGGTTGCCAGTGTACTCTGGGTGGGCTGGTGTGGAGGCTTCAGGAAGCTGCATCCTGAGCACAGGGACCAACCAGCCAAGTCCCTTTCCCTAGATGCCAGCCTGCGCTTGAGCTGTTGTTCTCCACCCCCACACTCTCTCCTCTCCCACCTACACCCACTCTTTTTGTTTGTTTGTTTGTCTTTGAGATGGAGTCTTTCTCTGTCACCCAGGCTGGAGTGCAGTGTGCAATCTCTGCTCACTACGACCTCTGCTTCCTGGGTTCAAGCGATTCTCCCGCCTCAGCCTCCCCAGTAGCTGGGATTACAGGTGTGCACCACCAGGCCAAGCCTCCCACTCCCTTTAGAGAAGTTAAACTGGTATTTTTTCTTTTTTAGCAAGAGACGCTGCAGGCTGCATCACAGATGATCCTGGGACAGATGGATCTCGGCATCACGGATGGCAGCATTCACTCCACTGGCCCCAGAGTAAGAAAGCTGTGTTTGGAGAGGGGTTAATGACAGCCTCCCAGCCCTCAGGGAGTCGGTCGCCTTAAAGAAGGAAGCAGGGAGGGTGTGTTTTCCAAATCTAGTCCTGGAGATGCTTAAAGAGAAAGAACATTGACAGAACTCAGTGTCCAATGAGCAACTGAAGGGAAGTGTGTGCTCCACCTCCGAAGGGCTGAATGTGTCCGGGACCCACTGCAGGGTGGACATGGTGCCTTGGAATGCAGTGCGTCTGTATTTCCTGATCAGTCGGTTGTTTAATACTTCTCAGTTAAGCTAGGAAGAGAGCACCAACAGTTACTGGGCATATTAGGAAAATTCATAGCTGGAAAGATAGAGAACGGAGTAAACAATAAAGAAGAAATACAAAAACTTGAAGACTTTTTAAGCGGAAGAAAACTAAAATACATAATCATTAATATCCCAAGGAGGATTAGAGATGATATCATAATCATCAAATGAGAAATGTTATTAGAAACATTCTGAGGATAAAGAAGTGCTCTTAGAAATTAAAAACCGGTGATCACACTTAAAATTTGAGTTGAAAAATATTGTTGAAGATATTTTGGAAGCCAGAGCTAAAAGGCAAAGACAGAAAATATGAAAGGAAAAATACAAAACTTAGACAAGTAGTCCTGGAGCTTCATTATGTTAATAAGGAATACAGAAGGAGAAGGTAGAGGAAATACAGGAAGTTAAATCATTAAAATAATGCAATAAAAAATGTCCAGAACTAAAAGACATTATTTTCCTGATTGAAATAAAAAACAAGGGCCCAACCTAAGACACAACACTGGGAAACTTCAGTTTAGTGTGAAAAGCTGTGGAGGCTGCAGATAAACGCGTGGGCCCAGCAATGAGCCATCTGCAGGGCAGCCATGAGGCCAGCCCAGCATGGCCGTGAAAGGGTTTCCACTTACAAATTCTACAGTCAGCCCAACTCTCAATCAGCCTACATACATTCTCAGATATTATCAGGCATTTTCAGACAACATTCGCCTCTGTGCCCTTTTTGAGGATGCCGCTGGAGCAGGCATCTCACCAAAGTGGAGGGGAGACCAGGAAGGAAGGAAGCAGGCATTTGGGAAAGGGGAAAGGGCTTTCCCAGGATGGTGGATCAGGGAGGTCTCAGAATGATGTCTGTGCATCCAGTGGAGGATAGCTTGTCTAGACGCTTCCCTCTTCAGAAAGAAATGGGAGAAATTGCATGTCTGAAATCTTTGAGAGAAGATTTAGCATTGTATTAGTTGAGAATAACCAAATTAAAAACAATTATTAACTCTTGATACAACAAAATCTTTGCTAAATAACAGGCTCATAGTTTATTCCACATTGTATCTGTCAACTGAATTTGTACAACCACAAAAGTGTAAATGTTGAATATTGATCTAACCCAAGATCATGCAATCATTGGAGGATGATGGGGGCTGGGGGCAGAAGCAGGCTGAGTCCTGGGCTGCCTGGGTAGGAGCTCAAGAGAAAAGGGTCATTGCAAGCATGTGATGTAGAAAGAGGGGGCTATTGTCTAAAGTGTTGGTAAAGGAGGAAGAAGGGTTGCCTCTGCAAGGATAGCTTTGGTAAAAAGTAAAGATTAAAACTAAAAATACATGAAGACAAATGAAAGATAAACCCTCCTGACAAAGTTGTTTGTGTGTATGTGAGTGTGATTTTATTATAGACTTTGCCTTCTTGTGCTCAGGGATGCTGGTCAGCACTTCAGCATCAGGCCTAGGGGAGGCACACTAGACAGAAATCAGCAACAAAAAGTGCAAAAATACAAAAATGTGGCAGGAAATATGCTGCAAAAGGATGCTTGTTTACAGAAGGCAACAGAAGCAAGAGGCAGGCATGTGAACATGCATGTGGGAGACTCAGAGTTTTCACCACTCTGCACTTGGCCATGAGTGACCCAGGAAGTGCTTCAAATGTTGATGTTGGGGTTACCACCAAATTCTAGTGAGCAGGTGAACTCTCAAATACCTTCTATCCTAGGGCCGTTTAGTGGGGTCATTTAGTACCATTTTCTGATTTCATTTTTCTTTCTGATTCATTTCTTCAGCTTATTTCATGCTTGTATAATTTTACGATTTTATTCTATTCTGTTAAAATTTATTTCTCTGGTACATGTCTAATGTAGAATATATAAGGTGTTTACATGCAGCATATTGAGAGGAAACAGGCATCACTGGACTAAGTCTCAACGTGTGGACAGCGTTGGTAGAAGCATACTTAGGGAGCTCATCTTCATGAGACACAAATTGGTTTCCTATCCCTGCTACGCCTTTTCCACCCTCTCTTCTTTAAAGTTCTGAGGTTAGTCCCAGGTGGCTCTGTACAACTTCCCACAGAATGGTTATTTTATGCAAGAACAGAATCCTTGTCTGTTTTTCCTTCAAAGTAGTCATTTTAACCTGTGGCATTTATTAGAAAACAAGATTATCTTAAAAGGAAAATTTTTAAAAACATTCAATTTCTATTTATTTATGTTTATGTTTTTATCAAGTTGAAATTCACAACGTATGATCCACCATATTAAAGTGGAATTCAGTGATAGTGCATTCACCATGTTGTGCAGTTTCTAGCAACTTACATGTTAAAAACGTTTTTATTACCCCAGAGAAACACTTTGTACCTAAGTAATCATGTAATGCAATGAGATGTTGTGGGACAAAAACATTCAGAGAATAAAGATGAACTTTTAGAAATTAAAATCGTATGATAGTTTGCTGAGAATGATGGTTTCCAGCTGCATGCATATCCCTACAAAGAACATGAACTCATCCTTTTTATGGCTGCATAGTATTCCATGGTGTATATGTGCCACATTTTCTTAATCCAGTCTGTCATTGATGGACATTTGGGTTGGTTCCAATAAAAAAAAAATTAAAAGCAGACATGACAGAAAGTTACAACTCAGTGAAAGAGTTGGAAAACATTGTTGAAATCTTTAGGAAGCTAGAGCTAAAAGACAAAGAGATGAAAAATAGGGAAAAAAAACATACACAAATTAGACAACTAGTCCTGGCACTCCACTATGTTAATAAACCAGAATTCTATAATGAGAGGACAGGAAAGAGAGGGAGTCTCTGCTCCCTGGTAATCTCTAATCTGCTTTCTGTCTCTATGGATTTGTCTGTTCAAGATAAACCGTATAGAAGAAGTAATTCACTATGTGACCTTTTGTACCTGGCTTCTGTTACTGGGCATAATGTTTTTAAGATTCATCCATGTTATAGCAAAATAATATTTATGACTAAGTAATATTTAATTGCATGTGTACCACAATTTGTTCATCCCTTTATCTGTTGATGGACAACTGGGCTATTTCCACATTTTGGGTATTGTAAATAATTCTGCTATAAACCTTTGTGTGCAAGTTTCTGTGTGGACACATGTTTTTATTTCTCTTGGATATATACCTAGGAGAGTAACTGCTGGGTTATACAATAATTTCATGTTTAAATTTTTGAGAAGTTGCTGGGGTGTTCTCCACAGCGATTGCATCATATGACATTCTCATCTGCAGCTCCTGTTACACCACATCGTTGTCAACACATTTTATTCTTCATTTTCTTGATGAAAGCCATTCCAGTAGGTATGAAGTGGTATCTCATTGTGGTTTTTGATTTGCAGTTCTTTAATGACCAGTGACAGTGAACATCTTTTCATGTGCTTTTTGACTATTTGTATATTTTATTTGAAGAAATGTCCTTTGCTCATTTTTAAATTTTTTTTTTTTTTTGCGTTTTTTGTTGTTAAGTTGTAAGAGTTCTTTAAAATTGCTCTAAATATGAAAGCTTTATGAGATATATAATTTTGCAAGTGTTTTCACTCATTCTATAGATTGCCTTTTCATATTCTTGATAATGTTCTTTGGTGTTCAAAAGTTTTTATGAAGTTGAACGTATCTATTTTTTTCTTCTCTTGCCTGTTCTTTTCATGCCAAATCTAAGACTTCATTGCCAAATCCAACATCAGAAGGTTTACCTGTGCTTTCTTCTAAGTGTTTTGTGGTTTTAACTCATGGTTAGGCCATTGATTAATCTTGAGTTAACTTTTTGTGTATGTTAGGTAGGGATTGAAGAGACTTCTTTCCCCATTCAGTCTTGGTACCCTTGTGAAAAATCATTTGACCATAGATGTTTGGGTTTATTTCTGGACTGTAATTCTATTCCATTGGTTCACATCTATGCCTAAGCCAGGATGACACTGTTTTGATTACTTTCCACAGTGACTGCTTCATATGACATTCTCATCTGCAGTGTTCCTCTACCTTGTTCTTGACCTTATGGTGAAAGTTTTGAAATTGGGAATTGTGAGTCTTCCTACTTTGTTTTTCATTTTCAAGGTCGTTTTAGGTATTTGGGACTCCTTGCACGTTCAGATGAATTTGAGAATCACCTTTTCCATTTCTTCAAAAAAGACCATTGGAATTTTGATAGGAATTGCATTGAATCTGTAGATCACTTTGGGGAATATTCTCATACTAACAATATTAAGTGCAGTTCATAAACATAGGATATCTTCCCATTTATTTAGATCTTCTTTAATTTCAGCAGTGTTTGGTAGTTTCAGTGCACAAGTCTTTCACTTCTTTGGTTAAATTTATTTCTAGGTATTTTACTCTTCTGGATACTAGCATGAGTGGAATTGCTTTCTTTTCTTTTCAAATTATTTATAGCTGGTGTATAGAAGCACAGCTGTTTCTTGGATGTTGATCTTGATGTTGATTTTGATGTTGAACGCAGAAACATCACTGGATTTGTTTAGAAGCTCTAGTAGATTTTTGCTTGTTTGTTTTGTGGACATGTGTGTGGTGTGTGTATATTCTATGGGATTTTCTGTATACATACTCCTGTCATCTGTGAATATAGTTTTATTTCTTCCTTTCCAATTTGAATGTGATGCTCTTATTTCTTTTCTTACCTATTGCTCTTAAGATATCCAGGAAAACATTGAATAGAAGTGTGAAATGTTCATTCTTATCTTGTTCTGGACTTTAGGGTGAAAACTTTCACAATAAAGTATGAGGTCAGTTGTGGAGTTTTCAATTGTCCTTTATCGTGTTAAAGAGTTACCCTCTATTCCTAGTTTGTTGAGTGTTTTTATCATAAAATGCCATTGAACTTTGTCAAATGCTATTTCTGCATCTATTGAGTTGCTTGTGTGTGTGTTTCCTTTATTCTATCAATGTGATTACATTGATTGAATTTTTTGTATTGAGCTACCCTTGCATTCTGGGGATAAATCTGTTATCTAATCCCTTTATGGTATACAATCCTTTTGATGTGTTGATGGATTCAGTGTGCTAAGTGATGGTGCTAATCTTTAAAAATGTTGACGTCTTTGTTATATCAGCTAGATTGAATTGTATATAAAGACCCAAGGCTAGTTACTTGGATAGCCATTGGTCACACATTTGCTAGTTGGGCATTTCACAGAAATGGATATTAATCAAGTTAAGGAAAACAGGCATCGGTAAATGGATTTCTGTTTCTAGGCATTTTCAATTCCATAATAGATTATTTACTATACCTGGTCAGCAAGTCTGTAATGCTAGAATGAATACATACTAGATTTATAGGTTTTAAAAAATGAGAATAGTAAACCATTTATCATTTTTATCTAACTTCTTTTACAGACCATATAGACATATGAAATCTGACTTAATATGAACTGTTACTTTTTCTTTCTTCTAATAGTAATTTCAAATCACATTTAGCTTTTTTCTCATTAAATATTTCCTAATTATTATTTTATTATGCTTTTGTTTTATATGTATGAAGAACATAACATTCATTGACTTTTGATTTTTCTCTGTAACATTATCTTCAGCTATTGAATTAGTTTTCCTTTTGATGTTAGTTTCCATTTATCATTTGGGTTACCAAAGTAACGATTTCTTACAGTTATGTCTTTGTTAATAATATTTAGAGCTTTATAAAAAATAGTATCTTTCTTAAAGTAGTTATATTTTCCCAAGATGTTCTTTAAAAACTGTGGTGCATGCATATAAATTTATATCTATTTTCTTTAAGTTGGTATATTCTTCTTTCTTCATATGCTTCTGAAGATATTACAGGGTAAAACTCTTATTTTATACTTTTGAAAGTGATCTCCAATAATAGATGAAAATTGAATACAATTTTTGATTTCCTTTCATTTTAGGTAATTATCTGTTAGAATTTGATTTATCATACTATACAGTTTTGCTATGAGGACAATTAAAATAATTAAAATTAAATGTGTGTGTATGTAAAGTCTTTTTCCCTCCTTATCACACTGTATCACTGTGAGTTTTTCCAGTGTCTGACACTTGGCTCCAATGTCAGTTTCTTAATTTCAGGGCTGGGTCTTCACCTGTGTCTCCACTTCTAAGTTAGTGCAGGGCTTGGCATGGGGAAATTTCCTTCTTTCCTCTTCCTCATCTTCTGTTTCTTTTCTTCTTATTTTTTCTTTGTTTTTCTTCACCTCTCCCATTCTTTTGCCACCTTTCCTTCCTACACGTTTTTTTTTTTTTGTTTTGTTTTGTTTTTTTTGTTTTTTTTTTTTTTTTGAGACGGAGTCTCGCTCTGTCGCCCGGGGTTGGAGTGCAGTGGCCAGATCTCAGCTCACTGCAAGCTCCGCCTCCTGGGTTTACGCCATTCTCCTGCCTCAGCCTCCCGAGTAGCTGGGACTACAGGCGCCAGCCACCTCGCCTGGCTAGCTTTTTTTGTATTTTTTAGTAGAGACAGGGTTTCACCGTGTTAGCCAGGATGGTCTCGAACTCCTGACCTCGTGATCCGCCCGTCTCGGCCTCCCAAAGTGCTGGGATTACAGGCCTTCCTACATGTTTATTGAAAAATCATGTACCCTTATGTAGTGATTTTACGTCTTATTCCCATCCAGATAATCTATTTTAATATATGCCTTTGATTGTATCCTAAAATGCTATGATATTTAGTTTGCTTGAGTGAATTGAATAATGAATTTTATAAATTCTGCAGTACCCTGGAGGTATTTCCAGCTACTGTTTGAAATACTTTCCTTTTCATAGTATCCCTATACTTCTCATACAGTATCTTGCAAAATAAAAAATAACATAACTGAGAATATAATAAATGTACCTTGATAGTTCTGATTGGTTATCAGAAGAAAATTTGGTAACTGCTTTGCATCCTTTACACTCTGGTTACATCCTCATTCTCAGGCTGAAGCTACTTGTTTTGACAACTGTAATCTAATTAGTTGGGGATTAGAAAACAGTAACATCTCCTTACACCCAAGAGGGCACCTAGGATGAAATAGACCCTTTCAAACATGATTCCTTGTGGGTGACTGTATGGCTTTTCCACACGTGAGTCAAACACAGCAACAGCATATTTTATCTAGGACATTTCCTTTAGTCACAAAGACCTGTTCGTCTGATGCAAATTTGAGTCATGTGCCTTTGACCTTCAAGAGCCCTTCAATGCCTAGGAGACATCCCTCATTTCTTAAGTTGTTCTTAGAACAAGGAATTCACAAGAGTAACGAATCCAAACCTCAGATGTCAGAGGTCAGACCAAGAGCCAAAGCTGGCTGTATGTTACGCTTGGCCGACATAAAGCCTCTTCCCCTCTTCCCCATCCTTCCCCTCCTCTCCATCCTTCATATTCTCTGAGGACGCAGGCTTAATATCCTCATTATTTTGTCAGCTGCAATTTACCAAAGCCATAAAAAGCCACACCACCCATGTGTCTTTGAAACAGACAAATTCTTTCATAAAAATATACCCTGGAAAATGGGAGCTGTATTTTTGAAAATAAATATTCCAACTCTAACACTCATATTGAAGTAGAAACATAATATTTTTCCAAGCCTGGCTGAGGATAAATTATCTGATTAATTAAGAATATAATAGCAATTCTTTTGATGAAGACTATGTTTTCTTTGAATCCTGAAGGAAGGTAGAGGTGGAGCAAGAAGAGAAGCCCAGGGAAGAGCGGTGGCTACGTTATATTATAGCCAGACGTCACTATCGGTTCGTTCCCAAAGAATTCAAAGACGCCAGGCATGGGGGCTCATGCTTGTAATCCCAGCATTTTAGGAGGCTGAGGTGGAAGGATCGCTTGAGCCTGGGAGTTTGAGACCAATCTGGGCAACATAGTGAGACCCCCATCTCTAAAAACGTCTATAAAAATTAGCTGGCTGTGTTGGTGTGTGCCTGTATTCCCAGTTCTTCAGGAGGCTGAGGCAGGAGGATCACTTAGGGCCAGGAGGTCAGGGCGACAGTAAGCTGTGATCCCACCACTGCCCTCCAGCCTGGGCCAGAGAGAGACCCTGTCTCAAGAAAAATAATAATTCAAATATACTAAAATACAGAGAACCCGGATCACAGTGCACATAATTTGACTTCCTTTTGGTGACTCAAAAGAGTCGTGCTGCAGGGTGGGCTTCATGCTTGGGAGAAAGATGGTCTATTTGCAGTGACACCATCATGCAGCCTAGGAGATCCTGCCTCACCCAAAACCCCAGTGTCCGGCTGTTTGCCTAAAATTTATCTCTTCATGTCAAAATAATTTGTCAGATATGCAACGTTAGAAGTAACAGAACTCCAGATGACAAAACCCAGACAAATCAGTTTTAACTATGTTTTCTTGACTATGATATTATTTTTCAATAGCCATTTTATATTGCATTGAAATTTTTAACATTCGTTAATTTTTTAATTGGAAAATTTATGATGCGCAACATGATGTTTGGTACATATTTATATACATACACTGTGGAATGGCTAAATCAAGCTAATTAATACATCCATTGTCTCACATACTTACTATTTTTTTGTGTGGTTAGAACGTTTAAAATATACCATCTTAGCAATTTTCGAGTATATGTTACATTGCTACTAGTTATAGTCACCGTACTGTGCAACAGACCTTGGAACTCATTCTTCCTGTGCAGCTGAATTTTGCATCCTTTGACCAACATCTCCCCTGCTCTCTCCCTGGCCCTGGTACCCGCCCTTCCACTCTCTGCTTCTCTGAGTTCAGCTGTCTTAGATTCCATGTTGAAGTGGGATCATGTGGCATTTGTCTTTCTGTGCCTGGCTTATCTCATTTAACATAATGTCCTCCAAGTTCACTCATGTTGTACAAATGACAGGATTTCCTGCTTTTTCAAGGCTGAATGGTAATGGTATGCCATTGTGTACTGTGTTTCTTTCATCAGTTCATCTATTGGGGGCACTCAAGTGGATGCCACACCTTGGTTATTGTAAACAATGCTACAGTGAACACAAGACTGAAGATATTTTTTAGATCCTGATTTATTTCTTTTGGATACGCCCAGTAGTGGAGTTGCTGGGTAATATGGTCGTTCTATTTTTAATAGTTTTGAGGAAACTCAAAACTTTTCATAATGAGGGCCAGGCGTGGTGGCACATGCCTGTAGTCCCAGCATTTTGGGAGGCCAAGGTGGGTGGGTCACCTGAAGTCAGGAGTTTGAGACCAGCCTGACTAACATGGTGAAACTTCATCTCTATTAAAAATACAAAAATTAGCCAGATGTGGTGGGGGGGGGGGTGCCTGTAATCCCAGTTACTGGGGAGGCTGAGGCAGGAGAATTGCTAGAATCCGGGAGGTGGAGGTTGCAGTGAGCCGAGATCATGCCGTTGCACTCCAGCATGGGGGACAGAGCGAGGCTCCGTCTAAAAACAACAACAATAGCAACAACAACAACAAAAACACTTTTCATAATGGTTGTACCAACTTACATTCTCACCAACAGCAGTGAAAAAGTTCCTTTTCCACCAATTCCTTACTAACACTCATCTTCTGTTTTTTGATAATAGCCTTTCTAACAGGTATAAGATGATATCCTATTATGATTTTTATTGTATCTCCTTGATGATTAGTGATGAACATTTAAAAATATATACTCGTTGGCCATGTGTATGTCTTTTTTGGAAAAGTATCTCTTTAGGTATTTGCCTATTTTTAAATAAGGTTATTTGTTTTATAGCTATTGAGTTTTTGAGTTCCTTATGCATTTTGGATATTAATGTCTTATCAGATGTATGGTTTTCAAATATTTTCTCTCATTCCATGGATTTTCTCTTCATCCTGTTGTTTACTTTTCAGTATAGAAGTTTTTTTTTACTTTGATGCAATCTCATTTGTCTATTTTTGCTTTTTTTTTGCCATGCTCTTAGGGTCATCTCCAAAAAATCATTGCCCAGATTAATGTCACACAGTGTGTCCCCCATAATTTCTCTAAAGCAGTCTGTAGATTCAATTTGATCCTTGTCTGACATTTTTCACAGAAATAGGAAAAGTAATCCTCAAATTTAATTTGGAACCCCAAAAGACCTCACATAGCTAAAGCAGTCTTGAGTAGAAAGAACAAAGCTGGGCACATTACATGACCTGACTTCAAGATATATTACAAACCTATAAATATATGCACATCAAAACAGCGCGATACTGTTATAAAAACAGACACAAAGCCCAATGGAACAGAATTGAGAGGACAGAAATAAATTCGTGCATTTATAGTTTATTGGTTTTTGACAGAGGTGCCAAGAGCACACAATGGGGAAAGGACAGTCTCTTCAGCAAATGGTGCTGGGAAACTGGATGTCTGGAAGAATGAGTTAGAGCCTTTTTTTCACACCATGGACAACAATCAATGTAAAATAGACTAAAGATATGAGGCTTGAAGGTAAAAAACTTGGTTGGAATTTTTTAAAATTTAAATTTAGGATGAAAAAGAATCTGGAAATTCAGTTGCCTTTTTCTCTTTCTTTCTTTCTTTTCTTTTTTTTTAGACAGGATCTGACTTTTCTATCCAGACTGGAGTGTGGTGTCGTGATCACAGCTCACTGCAGCTTCAAACTTCCGGGCACAAGCAGGCCTCCTGCTTCAGCCCCCCAAGTGGCTGGGACCACAGGTGCCGCCACGCCCAGCTAATCTTTATGTATTAATTTATTGACTGGTAGAGATGGAATTGCTTTCTATTAAAGTAGGGAACCACAACCTTTTGAAAGCAGTGGCCTGTGTCTTAGATTTTTGGTAAGGTATATATTTTAGGGCTTAGGTATATATAGTAATTAAACATCAAGGTTTAACATATATTACAACTTAAAATCTGTCTTCAAAACATCAAAACAATTTTAAGAATGAATAATGGAGTAATAAAAATATTTGTTCATATGCATGACAGAAATGTTAATTTCCATAATATGTAATGAACCATTGCAAATTAATAAGAAAAATTCAAATGAATCACCAAAAATTTCAAAAATAAAATAAATTGCTTTAAAAAGTAAGAAAAAATGTAAACTTCTTAGCAATAAAATACATTAAAGTTAAAATTTGGCTACATCGCCAAGTGGACGGTTCTCACAGTGTCCTCATCAGTGCTGCAGGACACAGGGAAATGTACCTTCTCATAAACAGCTAGTGGGAATGAAGATTGGTCACAATTTTGGGAGGTAATTAGACAAAATATTTTTAGAGTCTTAAACATGTCCACACCTTTTGACCTAGTAATTCCATTTTTAGAAATGTATCTTGACATGTGCACATCTCTGTGGGTTTGTGTCAAAGTTGTCCAGTGTTGCATTTTTGTACCCTAATGCATGGAAAATCACCTTGCTGTCCAGGCATAGAAGAAAAAGTAAAAATAATATGGCACAGCTGAAAATGGAATGCTGTAGAGACATAAATATTTTTTAAAACCATTTAAAGCCATGTGTAACTGCCCATGGCAGATTGCCTAGTAAAAAATCAGAAAAAATGTATACAGAGCAATTTTCAGTGACTTCCAGGATGCCTGCAGGATGTGGGGTTGCTGCTGTGGCTGAGTGAGTCTGCGGTCAGAAAGAGCTCTAAGCGTGGCTCCCAGCCCCCACACCCTGACTGAATAGAGCCTCGCTCGCCTCCTGGGCCTCATTTTCCCCATCTGCTACCTGCATCCTTGAATTGCTGTTATATTAAATGAAATCACAGACCTGGCTTCCAGTGCAGAACAACTCTTCAATGAATGGTAGTTTTTACTGTTATTATAGTTCTCATTACTACTATCATTATTATTCCTAAACCAAAAATACAAACACACCCCAAATATTAGCAATGGCTACTCTGAGCAGTTAGCTTACTCTTTTTTACAATGTTTATTTTTACAATTACACTGTACATTCTTATTTACAGGTTGGAGATCTTCTGTAATCAATGAGTTCTTTACCATCAGAGTAAAATTTAAAAATCCTCATTATGTGTTTCCTAACAGCTCCACAGTCTCATTTTAGACTTTTTTTCTCTTTCAAAGAAATTGATCTGCTTTTCTGAAAATAAATTCCTTACGGTGAGTTGTTAGACTCCAGTAGTTCTGAATCTTTCTGAAAATAATGTTAAAACTTTTTGTCTATTATACTTAATGCTTTAATTCATGTTATATATTAAGAGAAAAAAATTATATTAAATGTATAAAAACATATTTCCTTGGGTGTATTTTAAGTGTGTTCTTTTTACATATTAGTTACTGTACAATTATAATACTTTAAAAATTATTATAACTTTAAAATGCATTTCAATATCAGTTTGTATAACGGGCTACTGCTTGCATTTTAAATGATTTAGAATTAACTTTTTACCCTGGCCTTTCCTCTGTGCACCTCATCTCCAGCATCTCTTTCTCTTCTTATGAGGATGCCAGTCCTGTTGGATGAGGGCCCCATCCTTATGCCCTCCTGGAACCTTTACGCCTCCTCAAGGCCCCGTCTCCAATAGGGCAGTGAGAGCTTCCACACACAAATCAGGGGGAGGCAGATGCAATCCGTTCCTTAATAGATAATCTGATATTTCTCATCGTCTAGTGCATGATTGAACAGACTTCTGAAGTCTGAATCTGCCTTCGTAAACAGATTTCTTTAGACATGTCTATGTTAAGTTGTTTTTGATTCTCGCTAGTAGTTGTTTCCTATCATGATTTTTTCATTCTTGGTCTCTTCACTTTGATCCATGTCTTGGTGGAGGGGAACTTCCCTTAGAGGATACTTCTCAGGAAGGTCCCATGAGTGGGAGCGTTTTTGAGCAATGCTACTTATGCTTATTGGATGAAACACATCTTGCTGGTTAAAACTTTCTGTAGTCATGCGTTCTCTTCCAAATGTTGGGAGGCCTTATTTCATGACATTTTGACGTTTAACTTTTAGGGGGAAAATGAAGTTTTGGTTGCTGGGTAGGCAGTCGTTCTCCTTGCCCAGTTGCTGGTAGATTTTAGACTTTTCTTGGTTATTATTGTATACACAGCTCTATTTGTTGCCAGTCTTCATTGATCTTTTATTTTTGGTTTGTTTTGCTTTTGTCTGGAGTGACTACACACATTGCTTTTCAGCTCAAGATGGCTGGCGTTTTATTTTCTTATTGATACATAATATTGTGCATATTTATGGGGCACATGCAGTATTTTCACACATGCATAGAATGTGCGATGATCTAATGAGGGTATAAATGATACCCATCACCTTGAATACTTACTATTTCTGTGTATTGGGAATGTTGTAAATCTTCTCTTCTAGCTATTTTGAAATACACGATCTGTTGCTGTTAACTATAGTCACCCTACTGTTCTACAGACACTAGAACATATTCCTTTTGTCTAACTGTGTCCGTTAACCAGCCTATTTTCATCCTCCCACCCCTACACCCTTCCCAGCCTCTGGTATCCATCGTTCTACTCTCTACCTCCATGAGATCGTCTTTTTCAGCTCCCACATGCAAGTGAGAACATGGGATGTTTGTCTTCCTGTGCCTGGCTTATTCCCCTTAACCTAATGCTTCCAGTTTCATCCACGTCACGGCAAATGACAGAATTTCATGCTTTTTTGTGCCTGAATAGTATTCCAATGTGTGTGCATGTGTGTGTCTGCGTGCATGCGTGTGTCTGCATGTGTCCTTGTGTGTCCTAGCATGCACCTGCGTGTCCGCATGCGTGTACCTGCGTGTCTGCGTGTGTCCTTGTGTGTCCTTGCATGTGCCTGCGTGTCTGCGTGCATGTGCGTGCGTGTGCCTGCGTGTGTCCTTGTGTATCCTTGCGTGTCTGCATGTGTGTGCCTGCGTGTGTCTGCGTGCGTGTGCCTGCGTGTCCTTGTGTGTCCTTGCATGTGCCTGCATGTGTCTGCGTGCGTGTGCCTGTGTGCATCTGCATGCGTGTGCCTGCGTGTGTCTGCGTGCGTGCGCCTGCGTGTGTCTGCATGTGTCCTTGCATGTGCCTGCATGTGTCTGCGTGCCTGCACCTGCGTGTGTCTGCGTGTGTCCTTGTGTCCTTGCGTGTGTCTGTGTGCATGCGCCTGCGTGTCTGTGTGCGCGCATGCGTGTGTGCTTGTGTGTGCGTACGCATGTGAGTGTATGGATGCGTGCATGTTTTTGTGTGTAAATATGTATATCACATTTTCTTTACCCGTCCATCTCTGATGGACACGTAGGTTGATTCCATGACTTTGTTATTGTGAACGTTGCTGCTCTCTTCATGGGGTGCAGGTAGGCATCGTTTGACATTCTGATTTCCTTTCCCTGGAGGGATGTCCAGCAGTGGGATTGCTGGATCCTATTTTTTTAAGTTCTATTTTACTCTTAGTTTCCTGAGAAGCCTCTATAATTCACATCGGACTAGAAACACAGCATCAGATGCAAGATTTTCCCCCACTGAAGGCTAATCAATCACCAAATAAACTATGTGCATTAGGAAAATAAAAAATAAAGGCTTGCAAGTCAGGTGACAACGAGCGGAGCTGTACATTCTCTTAAAGGAAGGAAAGAAATAACTGGGTACGATCACACAATCCACCCTTCCAAGAATGATTTCAGAAAGAGAAACTGGTTGGGTATCTTCAAGGGGATAATTTTGCAATAAGAAGGTCAACTGTTAGGTTACCACTTTTCTTCTGGCCCGAAAGAGGCTTACAGCTGTGGACATCGGATAGAAAAGTTGCTGGTGCACCGCCGGCGGGAAGGTGAGTTAGTGCCGGGGAGTCGCCTGTCGTTTGCTTGTTGTCTTTCCGTGTCTCCAGTCTCTTTCCATGGATCTCAAGTGATCCTGAGGAAGGTTCTATTTCCTGTTCTTACAGGTGCCCACTTCGTTCTCACGACTTTCTGAGCATGCTTCTTGCTGCTGTGGAATTCTTGCTCGGCGGTCCCCGCACATCCTACTCCCCCTCTCCTCTCTTCCCAGCCCCCGTACACACGTGCACCTGTGGTGACTGTCCCTCCCGGGGTCCGCCCACTGCTGGTCCACACCAGCCGCGTGGCTTTCACACACACGCTTCTGCCCCAAGGTTTGCTTGAGGTTGTGGCCTCTGAATAGTCCAAGAAGGGCTGTGCAGGCCAGGAGGCAGGTAGTGTTCCGGCTGCTGTGAGAGCTCAAAACATGACAGAATGAGGATGACAGGCATCTGGACATTGGGAGGGAGATTTGCTGAGAGCTTCAAGGCTCCTTTCCTGTCTGCAGCAGGAGTTCTTGGAGGGAGGAGGGACAGCTGGGCATGTTTTCTTTACTGCAGCTCCCTCGGCCGCACGATGAGGAAAGATGCTGTGTGGTCCGTGCCCAGCAGGGTGGACCCTGCCTTCCATGTTCACATTTCCCGCTTCTCCTTTCACTCATGGCTTCATGGGGAGGAGCGGGAGACCTCAGGGAGTCTGGAGAGGTGTCACTATTGCATTTACATTGCTTCGTAAATTCCTACTTGCCACTTCCGCTCACTGGCTTCTGCCCACAGCCTTTCTCATTTGCTTGGGATGGGGAATTAATTAATTAATTAATTAATTATTTTATTATTTTTTTTTTGGAGAAGGAGTCTCGCTCTGTCACCCAGGCTGGAGTGCAGTGGCCAGATCTCAGCTCACTGCAAACTCTGCCTCCCGGGTTTACGCCATTCTCCTGCCTCAGCCTCCCGAGTAGCTGGGACTACAGGCACCCGCCACCTCGCCCGGCTAGTTTTTTTGTATTTTTTTAGTAGAGACGGGGTTTCACCGTGTTAGCCAGGATGGTCTCGATCTCCTGACCTCGTGATCCGCCCGTCTCGGCCTCCCAAAGTGCTGGGATTACAGGCTTGAGCCACCGCGCCCGGCCGGGATGGGGAATTTAAAGAAGGAAAAGACAATTGAATTAGGTCAAAATTCTATTGATATTTAGGAAAACCTGGGCATGTAATTATTTGATAAATGTCAATTCAATATGACAGAACTTAAACTTTTTAAATATTTTACTACATAAAGATTTAAGTGTGTAGAAACAGTAACATTTTAAATTTCTAATGATAAAGAAAAGGCTTTCACTACTCATTTGAGTTACTTTGTTAATTTGATCCTCCAAGTCTAAAATTTGGGATTTAGTTTATAATCTAGAGAGACCACAGATTCCATGAATAATTTCAGCTGGCTGTGTGACTTTTGACAGCTGCATCAGCCTCTCTGGATTATTAATTATCTCTCAGGTACAGGCTGCAGCAACTGACTGACTTACATGGGTACAGCCAGCTGCACTGGGCAGCAGGTACTGGACTCATTTCACCTACAATCTGCAATAGCAAGTGGTCTTTTGACCATTCGTGTAGGGGCAAGGACTTGTGTTCACCTTCGTAAGTCTGTGGGAGGGTGGGGAGGGGCTTTCTTCCAAGGGTGTGGAGCCTGTGGTCATTCCATGTAAGCCAGCGGTTCCCAACTGTGGGCAGGTTTGCCAGGAGACGTTCGGCCCTCTCTGGGGACATTTTGTTTGGGAACGCCAGGGGTGGCACTGTCGTCTACTAGATGGAGACCAGGGATGCGGCTGAACATCCCCCCACAACAGAGACCCATCTAGTCCAAATCGTCAGCAGTGCTGAGGCTGAGAGAGGCAGACCGGGGTCGATGAACTGTGATGTGGTTCTTTCTGCCTTTGATGACTCCGGTGTCTGTCATTTTGCTGAGCAACTGATGCCTTTGAATTTATCCTTGATGTAGCTACAAAGCTTCAATAGCACAGAAGACCACTTCAGTTTTTTTAGTGTGTATATTTTTCCCACAAATGCTCAAAGTACATGTAATAAAAATGCTTTAGTTGTTCCAAAAAATAATGCAGTTTGTTCCCAAACCCTAATATTATACTTGAAAGTGACTCTCAATCCATATGGTCCACATGGAAAGGGGGAAAGGGCTTTTTCGTGAATAGTTTTTAGCTTGAGAGCTTACCAATATCGTATTTCAAATGACAATGTTCCCAGGAATGTCAAAGGGTGGTATAATAGAATCATGAAAATTTTGAGCTGGAAAAAGGTTTAGAGATCATACAGAATTCAAGATGTTCAGCCAGACTGTCCCAGTATCTTAGGTCAAGTATCTGGGTCCAAGAGGTTAAGTCCTAACAGTAAGTCCTAAGGTCAGTCCCAACAGTACCGAGGGCAGAGCCGGGGCCCAGAGCCTGCAGGTCATCTTCATCGCCACTGAGCTGCTGCTTCTGTTCCATTGTGAAAAAAGAGTTTTAGGAAGCAGACTCACTCCTGTGTGTTCAAAACTAATTGACATTACCTGATCCTAAAATGTATTTATCGTATCTAAAAGACACACATCAAAGATGTGTTGTTGAGAAAATAGAATTTCATGTCAGGATGCAGTAGGATTTGTAACATAGCTCATTATCGTAAGGATTCCTGGGTTTTATGCGAGCCGTTTCCCTGATGTCCTGTTCAGTGGCATTAAGGGAGTGTCGTGTTTGTTGGGGCCAAGATTCAAGATGAAAGGAAGCATTTTTCGGGCTGAGTGGCACATGGCAACGGCATGGAATAAAAGTTGCTGTGTGAACATCATCATCTAAATAGACACCAGGTATCAGTATTTTAACAGGGCTCGACGATGTGGCTTGTCTCTGGCATTGTATGTTCCTGTACATGTATGTCATTGAGCTCTGCCTTTCCCAGCATCCATGGTGACCCTGGAGCAGCGGTGGCACTGGAGACCCTGGGAGCAAGTCACAGGCTCTGGTCTTAGGAATTCCCAACCCAGTGTTGGTGGAATGTGTTACTCAAAGCCAGAGATCAAGACGTAGTTGAAATTTATATCAAGGGCTCTAGTAAACAGGCAGGTGTGATTAGCAGCACTGATTTAGATCCAGTGGTCAAGGACAGTGCTTGGAAAAAGTGACACTTGAAACATGAATGCAAATTAGTTAGCAAGAGAGGGCCACAGGGGCACTCCAGGCAGAAGGCATGACATTCCTTGTATTGGGTGATAAAAAATAGAAGCTACTCTTTCACTCTGCAATCAGTGAACACACTGTGATTTAATCAGCATCCTAAAAGTCACTGTGTCCCTCTCAGCTGGGGCTGGTTAGTAGGGCCTAGTGGAAAGAAGTGCAGGCTGTGGAGTGAGGCTGACCTGGGCCCTGGTCCACCTGCAGAATTTGCTCCCTGTGGCATCCTGGCATGATACCAAAGCTCTCAAAGTTGTGTGGGGTGCATAAAGTAGGGTGCTGGAGAATGATGAGAATGACAACCCCTATCTCTCGAGGTTTTTCGAATCAACTTCCAGGCCCTGTAGGTCTGAACCCTCCCCAACCCCACTAACTCTTTGACCTTGTCTTTGACCTCCCCTGCTGCAGCTGACCTGGCCTGTGCCCTCCCTGAAGCTGCTCTCCAGGCTGTGGATGCTGTGACCTTCCCACTTCCCCTGCTAGCTTCCTCCCAGCTTCAGGTCCACACTCAGAAGCCCCTGCTGTGAGCCGCAGGGCTTGTGTTTTAAACCGCAGCCCCCACTGCCCCACACTTCTTATCACCTTTCCTTCGTTTATTTTCCCAGGACTAATTAGCTGTGATTCTCTACATTTTCTTTATTTATTGTGTCCCCAGCTAGAGTTAATCTTCAAGAAACCAGGGATTTTCATTTGCTTTTTAATCAATGCTAAATCCAGTGCTCATAAAAGTAACTGGTAAATAAATTGACACTGAACAGATATTTTTTAAAAGAATAAACTTCCAGGGCTTCTGTGAACCTTAGGGATTATGGGTACAAAGTGTCTACTATAGTGCCTGGCATAGGATAAGTGCAGAAAAGTGATAAATATTTTTGTATTTTAATATAAAAATTAGCATTTAAAAACTGGTGACAATGCATCCTTTGAATATTATTTTTTTAAATGAGAACTTTCTGGACAGTCTTCTCAATCAGTGGTGTTGGGAAAACTTGATATCCATATGCAGAAGAATGAAGTTGGAGCCTTACCTCACACCACATACAAAAACATAATTCAAAATGGATCAAAGGCCTAAATATAAAAGTATATGTATAAAATTCTTAAAAGAAAACATAGAGAAAAGCTTCATGATATTAATTTAGCAGTAGTTTCTTGGGTATGACATCAAAAGTACAGGTAACAAAAGAAAAAATAGATTAACTGGACTTTATTAAAATTGAAAACTTGTGCATCAAAGGAAATTATCGACATAGTGAATAGGCAATCCATATAATTGGAAAAAATATTGGCAAATTATAAATCTGATAAGGAATTAATTTCTGAACTATATAAAGGACTCCTACAGCACAACAAGTACAGAAAACGACCAACCTAATTAAACTATGGGCACAGGAGTTGAGTGGGCATTTCTTCAATAAGACACATGGATGGCCAATAACTTTATTGCACATGAAAAGATGCTTGACATCAGTAACCAAAGGAAATTCAGATCAAAACCGCCATGCGATACCACCTCACACCTATTAGGGTGGCTCTTATCAAGCAAACAGAAAATAGCAAGTGTGACCAGGATGTGGAGGAATTGGAACCCTTTCACACTGATGAGAATGTGAAATGGTGCAACCGCTACAGAAAACAGTATTGGGGCTCCTGAGAAAACTAAACGTAGACTCCCCACATGATACAGTAATGCTGCTTCTGGTTATATACTGAAAATAATTAGAAGCAGGAACTTGAACAGATGTGTGTACACCGGTGTTCAAAACACTATTTTGCATGATATTCAAAGGGTGGAAACCACCTAAACGCCCAAAAACGAATGAACGGATAAACACAACGTGGTGTATACACACAAGGGGATATCATTCAGCCTTTAGAAAACGAAGCTCTGATACGTGCTTCAACATGGATGAATCTTGAAGACAATACATTGTGTGTAATAAGCTAGGCTAACGTGTGATTCTGTGTGAAGTTCCCTAGAGGAGTCAAATTCACAGAGACAGAAAGTGGAACAAACGCTGCCAGGGGTTGGGGGGAGGGGTGTGATGGTTTAACAGATACAGAGTTGTACTTTGGGAAGATGAAAATGCCCTGGGGGTGGAGGGTGGGGCTGATTGCACAGTAATGTGGATGAACTTAATGCTGGTGAACTGCACACCTAAAAATGGTTACAATGGTAAATATTATGTAATATCTATACAGTAAAAATGAGGGCTTTCTCACAAATACTATCAACACTTCTGAAGATATTTTCAACATTGCACTATACATAAAGCATGTGTTTTAAACGTTACAATATTATATGATAGACATTTGGGCAGTTCTTTCCTGTATTTCTCTTCTGTATTTTATCTTAATGTATATATAGAAAACATCCAAAGCTTTAGAAAATTTGCCACTTGGCATCAACTTTGGACTGTCCTAACACAAACTGTTCAATATATTAAAGAGAAAATTGAGTACAATTATGAGAGTGGGGTAGAACCAGAGGCCGAGAGAGAGGCAGGTGCCTGCCAAGGTAGAAACAAAGGTTCACACAGAAGATAAAGGTTCACGCAGAAGATAAAGGGACACGCGGAAGATAAAGGTTGACGCGGAAGATAAAGGTTCACGCAGAAGGTTTCCTTTTACACTTTCTGTCTCCATCTTCAGACGTCACAGCCTGCTGATTGATAACCTGTTCTATTTTACTGACTTGGCTGTTTAATAGGTTACTGAGCTCTCCTCGGTATGGTGCCAGGCCCTGGGGGATTTAGTGCAAACCATTCGGATTTTATGCTGTGAGGAACTGAGGACAAGGGCTTGTGAAGGCCTGAGATGAGTGATTCCTTCTCCGCAAAGCAATTTTAGTATCTACTGAGAAAGACTATTTCAGCCTTCTAAAATAATGACTTCTGTTGGACTAAAACCAGAAAACAATGCCTTTTAATGTGAGCGAAAGCAATGGAAGATGTATTTTAAAGGTACAAGGTATTGATCTTAGAGTCCAACGTCCTAGAAACTTGAAGTTTATTATTAATCTAGAGAGTGGTTTGACAAATCAATGCCTAACTTGCCTAAGCTGGTAATTCTATTTAGTGGCTCCACTTTTTCCCTTTAAGGAAATGAAGAGATAAACGTCTGTAATGATTGTGTAGTAGAGATAAACGTGCATAACGATTGAATTGTTAACCGTTTTCTATCTTTATATCATGCTACCTCTGTCTCCTATCCACATTTTGAAAACCGACGACCTAATTTTCAAGCATGGAATGTCCAGAGCATTTAGGATTAGACAGGGAGGCTGATGTGCCTTTTACTCAAATTTAGAAACAGCTATTGGGGCAGAGTTTTAACCTGAACAGTAAGGTTAAGAGCAAGAAAATGTCAGAACCTTAAGTCAGCAGCTTACTTGCCTCCAAACTGATGTGCAAATACATCATGGGGCTGCAGAAAGTGCATGGATTTGAACAGCTGGTCTCCCAGCTGATGAGGGAACCTGACTTACAGTGTCAGAGATGAAAGTGAATGGGTTTGAACGGCTGGTCTCCCGGCTGATGATGGAACCTGACTTAGAGTGTAGAGATGGGTGGGGAGATGGCTGGAGGAGGACCTCTGTGAGGCTTTCCCAGGCCTTGAACACCAAACCTCACAGCAGATCGAACGTCAAATGCAGTAGCATCACATGATAAATACAACTGATGAAGAAATACGTTAGTTGAGTTGCAATCATGTGGCTAAGATGAAAAAAGTAACTTTTTTGACTAAAAAATCAGGTGTTAATTTTAAGTGTGTAGCTTATTTTTCTGGTTTTGAAGCCGTTTTTTAGCTTTGAAGTGCTCATGGTTCTGGGGGTGATGATGCCCATGTTGCCTCCTGGATAAGGTGACCCTGAGGTGAGAGGCCAAATGTTTCCATCAGGTCACACTCTTAGCTATGGGCACAGTGCCCAGACACTGCCTATCAGTGGATGAATGAGAACGGGGTGTGAAATCAATGCTACGTGAGGTCGATTAGCTCCGTCAGTACATCAGACTTCGTTGCAAACATCGTTCGAGCCCTGATCAATGCAGTGCAATCTTAATTAATTATAGAGACAAGTCACAGACAGAAACTTGAGAGTCTACAGTTTACAGAAAGAAGGAAACACAGGTAACTTCACCACCAGCAGGGTCTCCAGCGTCATCTTATTCTCTGCCTGGCATTTGAGAAACTCCGATGAGCCTAGAACAGATTTGGAAGCCTGAGAAGTCCCACACGGCCAGGCCTAGAACAGAGACCAGCGGTGACCTCATCCCAGCCCGAGCCGCTCCCGTTGCCGATGAGGAAGCCCAGGCCAGGGAGGGAGGGTACGGGGCCGGCCTGGGCCGATGCCACACGGGACACGTCTCCAGGCCTTGGCAGCTCTCTGTGCGTCTTTTTGTTTTCTTGCACATTGATTTCCGTGTGTCGGGAAAGAAGGCATGTTCAATTCCCGTTGCCTCCCCTCTAGGGAAGTGTCAGCACCTCAGTCTCCAGCACTGGTGCTCCAGGCACGCTCGTGTTCGAGGAAGTGAGAGTTGTAAGAATCACCAGATCGGGGAAGTCAGGGAAAGGATGTAATCGGTATTTTGAGTAAATCGGAAGTGCCGTCCCACCCCAGCAAGCCCTGAGGACGTCGCGCGAGTGACTGGCTGCTCCTCCCAGTAGGTTTGCGCTGCTGTGTCCAGCCTGAGGGCAGAAGAGGAAGAGCCTTTGGGTGCTGCTGCCATGAGCCGGGTGAGCAGTGTCCCGGCTCCCAGAAATGTTCTGAAAGCAGAGCGACAGCATTTCCGGTCAGATTGGATTTGCGGGGGAGAGAGACAGGAACGAAGGACGCTCCAGCGCTTGGCCAGAGCACCTGGAAGACGGAGCTGCCTTGAACCAGATGGGAGGGCTGCAGGCTGGGGCAAGGCGCGGCCAGGACAGCGTTTAGGTGACTGGATATTCCAGAGCAGAGGTGAGGTAGACAAACGCGTGCTGAGGTCGAGAGTTCAGGGCACAAGCCAAGGCTGGAGGACCTTGGCTGTCATCACCAGTGGGGGTCCCAGGGGCACCCACTCTGTGCGTCCCAATAACAGCAGAGGCTGAGCCAGGGCGGCTGATGTGAGGGGTGGGGACAGAGGTCAGGTGTGAGGAGGAGCCAGTGGGCAGGAGAGGGACAGGGAGCTGGAGGCAGCATCCTTGCCAGGACTCGGCAGGGCCACATTATCACTGGGGTCCAGCCTGCACAGGACAAAACCAAAACCCCATCCTCAGTGCAGCCCCAGCAGATTTCCTGAGCACCTTCCTATGACTGAAAGTCACCCCTGAAGTGAATCCTGATGAGCTGTCGGGAGCAAACTCTCAGAAGGGTTCCCCCAGACTTCTCTGTGACATGGATGCTAGAAAACGTGTTTTCTCTTTGTTGAAACAAGAAACTTGTGGTTGTGGGGAAGGTGCTGTCTGGCATCAATATATTGATGTTCTTGAAGGTGAGGAGTGACCTGTGATCCACAGAGCCTGAGGCCAGAGAACATTTGGGTGCCACTAGGATGATTATTTGAACGCTGACATGTTATGTTAAAATGTACATGAATTTTGTCCCTTGTTTCACAGTATTTTAATTTTTAATAAATAAAAAACAATAGTTTTACCCCCTACTATCTTTGACTGAAAGTGAGATTTGAGGAAGGCACAATCGACAGTCTCACAGTGGATGTGTCCTCAGCCATGCTCTTATACCACGTGGTGGAGATGACCGTGCCCAGGCCGATGGAGAGTGTGCACAGCCACTGCGCCTGGCCGATGGAGAGTGTGCACAGCCACTGCGCCTGGCCGATGGAGAGTGTGCACAGCCACTGCGCCAGGCCGATGGAGAGTGTGCACAGCCACTGCGCCTGGCCGATGGGGAGTGTGCACAGCCACTGCGCCTGGCCGATGGGGAGTGTGCACAGCCACTGCACCTGGAAGGGTGAGGCTGCTCTCTCACCTCCTCTTCTCCACCACTGCCCTCAGCTGTGGATCAAGGCCAAAGGGATTCTAAGGATGTCATGTGGCCAGTGAGCCGGGTGATCCCAGGGAAGGAGAGGATGAACAGACGGCTCTGAAGAGAACAGTGCATCCTTGTCTGCACTGCTTTTCCTTTTAAACTCTACTTGCATTTGGAGCTCCTTCTCCTACCATCTCCATGGGTCTAATTTGGTCAGACTTCTTCCCACACAGTGATTGATCCAAGGAAAGGTCAGAGCAATGCACGCCAGCCTCTGTCTAGATTCAAACTAAAAGAGCAAAGGGGGTGTTAAGGCTTCCATGCAGGCTGGTCCAGCTCACGAGAGGACGGCCCCCTTCCCAGCAGCCCAGAGCGTGCGTTTGTCGGCTGCCACCTCTGTGCACTTCACCTTGAAGAAACCTGCAAAGACGGATTCTACTTGTTTCACCTTTTCCCTCCCATTTCTCCCTGCTTAACAAGTGCTGGTTGGTGCATTTTGCTATGAAATAGGAGGAATAACCTCCTTAATCTTGACCAGGAAAAAGCATCTGTGACCTTATCATCAGGGGTTTTGGTAGCTGTCTCCCTGGCTAAGCCAATGTCTAAGAAATCTGCATGGCAGAAGACCACCAAGGCCCTCAGGGTCATAGAGTTTCTCATCAGGGGCCTCCTGGAGGCCTCGGAGGCAAATACGGCTTACACACAAATTGTGTTTGGCCCTCACAGCATTAAAAAGTAAGCTAACATTTTTTAGAAATCAGGAGTTTATGTAAAAAGCTCTATTGCCAGTTTTCTTTGAAACAGGATGATTCTGACTCCAGAATATCCGAACCGCCCCAGTGATGACTCACCCGGCCATAGCCACAGACCAGCGGCTACATGCACTTTGTTCCTTGCCTGTGCCTGCAGGTGTCTGAGTTTGCAAATCCCAGTCCAGGTGATGCGGGTGATATATTGTATCATGGAGAGAATATATGCAGTTAGGGGTTATGATTCTCCATGTTAAGATTTTATTTTTAAAATTTATCGTGGATCATTGGTGGAGACAGAAGGGTGGGGGTGAGCAGTGAAGAGGCTCAGGCAGCCCCGTGTTTGGCGTGAAGCCTCAGCAGTCGTCACCCTTCGGTGAAGGTGAAACACCTTTCAGAGCTGTCAGGAACAAAACCAGAATGAAATTACAATAAAAGGAGAGTTGAAACTAGAGAATGAAGAGCTATAAAACTGTAACGTGGCCAGGCGTGGCGGCTCACACCTGTAATCCCAGTGCTTTGGGAGGCCCAGACAGGAGGATTGCTTGAGTTCAGGAATTCGAAACCAGCCTGGGTGACATGGTGAGACCTTGTCTCTACCAAAAATAGAAAAATTAGCAGGGCATGGTGGCACATGCCTGTCCCAGCTTCTCAGGAGGCTGAGGTGGGAGGATCCCTTGAGCCTGAGAGGTCGAGGCTGCAGTGAGCTGTGATCATGCCACTGCACTCCAGCCTGGTTGAAGGAGTAAGGGAGTGAGACTGTCTCAAAGTATAACATTTACAAAACCACTATACATACAAGGAAGTAAGTTATTTTTAAAATAAAAACAAATTTCAAAAATAAAAACTATGATTTGAAAAATAAAGTTATCAGTATAAACAATATGAAGTATGAACAAATACAATAACAATTTTATTTAACAACAAAAATACTGAAATGTCAAGACACACAAAGATGAATATTATCCATATTTTTGGCATAAAAAATGGTCAAACAGCAATTTCATCTGGTTCAACCTAATACATGTTCATATAACTCTTATGATGCTTCTTGACAGCTGGAGAAACAGCCGTGCTTGGCCTCTTGCCAGCAAGAGCCCCACATTTTCAGTGGCTGGTGAGGAATATTCTCAGCTGACATGAGACGCCCTCCTTAGCTCTTCCCGCCAAGCCTGTGTGCCCTCACATAGAGGGTCTTGCATGAGCACCTCCTCCTGTGGTCTCGCCTGTTTTTTTTCTAGCTGCCTTGGCTTGTTTGTGTTGCTATAATAAAATACCTCAGATGGGGTCATTTATAAGGAACAGCAATTTAACTCTCTGCTCTGGAGGCTGGAGGTGCAAAATCAAGGCACCAGCAGGACCGGGGTCTGGCGAGGCCCTGGGGGTTCCACCCAAGGTGGTTCCTTGCTGCTGCTGCTTTTGCGGGGGACAGAGGCTATGTCCTCACATGGAGGGAGGGCCAGAGGGCCAGAGGGCGGGAAGAGAATGGACTCTCTCTGAAGCCTCTTTTATGAGGGCATTAATCACTTCCTCAAAGGTCCCACCTCCCAATACCAACACACTGGGGGTCAAGTTTGATCATGGGTTTTTGTTGTCATTGTTGTTATTTAGTTGTGTAAGTTTCTTATGTTTTTTGGATGTTAAACCTGTATCAGTTATATGGTTTCCAAATATTTTTTCCTAATCTGTAGGCTACCTTTTTAAAATTGTTTTCTTTGTTGTGTGGAACTATTTAGTTTGATGTCTTCCCACTTGTTTAGTTTTGCTTTTGTTGCCTGTGCAACAAATAATTGCCAAGTCCGACGTCAAGGAGCAAAACCAATTGTTTTTCTAGAGTCTTTCAGTTTCAAGTCTTTAATTCATTCTGAGTTTGTTTTCATGTATGTGCAAGATAAAGATCTAATTTCATTGTTTTGCATGTGGATAGTCAGTTTTCCCAGCACAATTTATTGACAAAACAATCCTTTCCCTATTGGGTCTTCTTGGTGCCCTTGTTGAAAATTAGTTGACCAAGGTTTATTTCTGGACTCTCTTTTCTGTTCCACTGACATATGTGTCTGTTTTTATGCCAGTGTCATGCTGTTTACATTACTTTAGCTTTCTAATGTAATTTGAAATCAGAAAGTGTGATGCCTCCAACTTTATTTTTCTTTCTTGGTTTGGTTATTTGTGGTCTTTTGTGGTTCCATATGAATTTTAGGCCTTTTTTAAATCTGTGGAAAATGCCATTGAAATTTTGATAGGCATGGCATTGAATCGATTTATCACTTTGTGTATTATGACTTTTTGTTTTTTTTGAGACGGAGTCTTACTGTCACGCAGGTTGGAGTGCAGTGGCACGATCTCAGCTCACTGCAAGCTCCACCTCCCAGGTTCTCCCCATTCTCCTGCCTCAGCCTCCTGAGTAGCTGGGACTACAGGCATCCGCCACCATGCCTGGCTAATTTTTTGTATTTTTAGTAGAGACAGGGTTTCACTGTGTTAGCCAGGATGGTCTCGATCTCCTGACCTCATGACCCACCTGCCTCAGCCTCCCAAAGTTCTGGGATTATGAACGTTTTAACAATGTCAATTCTTTTGATCTATGAACATAAAATACCTTCCCATTTATTTGTGTCTTCTTCAGTGTCTTTCTATTTCACTAATGTTTTATAGTTTTTAGGGTACATATCTTTCTTTTTTAAATTGTATTTCACTTTAAGGTCTGGGATACATGTGCAGAGCATGCAGGTTTATTACATAGGCATACATGTGCCATGGTGGTTTTCTGCATCTATGAAACTGTCATCTAGTTTTTAAGCCCCTCATGCATTAGATATTTGTCCTAATGCTCTTCCTCTCCTTGACCCCCCACCCCCCAAACAGGCCCAGTGTGTGATGTTTCCCTCCCTGTGTCCATGGGTTCTCATTGTTCAACTCCCACACGAGTGAGAACATGCAGTGTTTGGTTTTCAGTCCTTGTGATAGTTTGCTGAGAATGATGCTTTCCAGCTTCATCCATGTCCCTGCAAAGGACATGAACTCATCCCTTTTTATGGCTGCATAGTATTCCATGGTGTATATGGGCCACATTTTCTTTATCCAGTCTATCACTGATGGGCATTTGGGTTGGTTCCAAGTGTTTGCTATTGTGAACAGTGCTGCAAAAAACATACTTGTGCAAGTGTGTTTATAGTAGAATGATTTATAATCCTTTGGGTATATACCCAGTAATGGGTCAAATGGTATTTCTAGTTCTAGATCTTTGAGGAATCGCCACACTGTTTTCCACAATGGTTGAACTAATTTACACTTAGGGTACATATCTTTCAGCTCCTTGTTTAATTTATTCATATTTCATTCTTTCTGACACTATCATAAATGGAATTATTTCCTTGATTTCTTTTTTGGGTAGGTCAATATTCATGTAAAAAAAATGAAACTAATTTTTGGATGTTGATTTTGTATTCAGCAACTTCACTGAATTCATTTATTACTTCTAATAGTGTGTGTGTGTGTGTGTGTGTGTGTGTGTGTGTCTGTAATCTTTAGGGTTTTCTACATACCAGATCATTTCATCCACAATAGGGATGTTTTTAATTCCACCTTTCTGATTTGGATGTCTTTTATTCCTTTTTCTCGTCTGATTGCTCATGCTAGTACTTCCAGGACTATGTTGAAAATAAGTGGTAAGCGTGGGCATCCTTACCTTCTTTTGGATTTTAGAGAGAAATCTTTCAATTTTCACCCATTGACTATGCTGTTAGCCACAGTCTTCATAAATGGTCTTGATTATGTTGAGGAAATTTCCTTCTAAACCTGCTTTGCTGAGTTTTCATCATAAAAGGGAGCTGAACTTCATCAAATGCTTTTTCTGTATTTATTGAGATAAGAGGGAGTTTTTTATTTTTCAGTCTATTAAAGAGGGTATCACATTGATTTTAGTATAGTAAATCAATCCTGTATCTGCTGGATAATCCCACAAGGTCATGATGTGTAATCTTTCTAATTTGTTGTTGAATTTCTTTGCCTAGTATTTTATGGTGAGTTTTATATCTATGTTCCTTGGATATAACTGAACTATCATTTTCTTGTGGTGTCTTTGTCTGGCTTTGGTATCAGGGTGATGCTGGGATCATAAAATGAATTTGGAAGTATTTCCTCTAGCTTCAGGTTTTGGAATAATTTAAATGTTGGCACTAATTTTTCTTTGAATATTTGTTAGAATTCGATCCTGAAGCTATCTGATCATGGGTTTTTCTTTGATGGGAGATTTTTGATTATTGGTTCTCTCATTTGTTATTGGTCTGTTCAGATTTCTTTCTTCATGATTCGGTTTTGGTAGGTTGTAAGTTTCTAGACACTTACACATTTCTTCTAGGTTATCCCAATTTGGTTTATCCAATTTGTTCGTTTGAGTTTTTTTTTTTTTTTTTTTTTTTTTTAATGTAGGCATTCATCACTAAAAACTTCTTTCTCAGAACTACTTGTGCTGCATAAAAGTTTTGGGGAGGATGAAAACACTTTTGCTTGTTTCATGACATTTAATTTTTAAGAAAAGTTTCTTTGGCCCTTTGGTTATTCAAGAATGCGTTGTTTAATTTCCACATATTTTTGAATTTTCCAGCTTTCCTCCTGCTATTGATTTCTAATTTAATATCACTGTGTTTGTAAAAGGTGATTGTTGATTTCAGTCTTGTTAAGTTTGTTAGAACTCATCCCGTGGCTGAACATGCGCTGTATCCTGGAGCGTGTTCTGTGTGTGCTTGAGGAGAAGCTGTGTTCAGCTGAGGGGGACTGCTATGTATAAGCACAGGTGGACTGTGGCTCCTAAGGAAGTTGTACTGATGTGTCCTCATCCTGGGACCCTGAGATGCTGTATTCCTTGTGATTTCATACACATGCTACAGTTTACGCTACAAGTATTACCTCTGAAAAAGGCCACCAGCTGTGATGACTACCTGGGTTCAGGTTAGACTCTTCTCCTTAATGATTAATACAGGTTATTTTCAGACCAATTCAAAGGTATGAAACAGGGCATGGAGCATGAGTTTGGCATTGTGTGGGCTTGGACTGGAACCCTGGCTTTGCCACTTCGTGGGTTTGTGACTGGGATGTCTCACTTACCTTCTTCACACTGATTCTTTTCACTGAACGATTTGGATAACTAAGGAAGAGAAAGAAGGTTGGATGGAGTCTAAGGGGATTCTGAGAGTGAGGGCTGGGGGTCCCCAGGTGTTTATCGTTGAATAATATTTGGTCAGATTGTTGATTTCCTTGAACTTCCTTAAGAAGTAGTGTGCTGGGATGCTATTTGGTAACAAAGCTTCTCCCTACAGGAGAGATCTTACCTAACTTTTAAAAAGTAAGGGGTAAATTTACTGCTCAGGGAAGTTGTTTACACGTTGGAAGAGTGACTTACCAGATGTCAGGACATGGACAGAGTTTAGATGGAGCTGCTGGACGGTATTCACTTGTGCGTGTGCGTCATGAAGTTGAGTGATTTCTGACAAATGGCTCATGTGCTTTGTCAGCAGGTCCCTGTAGTGACCAGAGGAGCATTGTACAAATGTCTGGCAAAGCCATCAGCACCTTTGACAAACTCAGTCTTCCTGACATGCCCCCTCCTGCCGCATTAACTTTGTTCATTATTCTAATTTTCCTGAGGCACTAGAAAGACTATTGACTAAATCAAAGAGCTGTACTGAGAATTCACCACAAGGCCCACACTAGCAACTGTAGCTGAACTGTCTTTATTTCAGAGGAATGTTGAGAGTTAAACCTGGTCCAATACAAGCATGAGATGATGGCTGGGATGAGCAGGTGTGGAGAAAGGAGTGGCATTAAGAGATATTTAGGTGGGGCCGGGCGCGGTGGCTCAAGCCTGTAATCCCAGCACTTTGGGAGGCCGAGATGGGCGGATCACGAGGTCAGGAGATCGAGTCCATCCTGGCTAACACGGTGAAACCCCGTCTCTACTAAAAATACAAAAAACTAGCCGGGCGAGGTGGTGGGCGCCTGTAGTCCCAGCTACTCGGGAGGCTGAGGCAGGAGAATGGCGGGAACCCGGGAGGCGGAGCTTGCAGTGAGCTGAGATCTGGCCACTGCACTCCAGTCCGGGCGACAGAGCGAGACTCCGCCTCAAAAAAAAAAAAAAAGAGATATTTAGGTGGAAAATGGACCATGAGGACAAAGGCAGAGGACATGGTCTGTGTAACTGGATGGGGGATGGTGACATCACAGAAGCAGGGAGTTCACAGAAGGTCAGGGGTCATCAGGAGCCAGGTGAAGGTGCTGCACTCGATCAGAGATCACTGAGTTTGAGGTGAATTTGGGATGTCCAAGTGGGTGACTCCCACGCAAGCAGGCAATGCTGTCTGCAAAGGTAACTGATATCATCTAAGGTCCTTGACCAGCCTGGACTCAGGTAGGTGTCCTGTTAACATCTTTTTAGTACTTTTAAATTTCTGTATCAAATAACAAAGAGTAAGTCTACTTTTTTTTAGCTTAGAAATCAGTATTTGGCTCAACTGATGTTCATTGTTTGCATTTTTGAAAACAAGTGGCAAACAGTCTTGTTTTTGGACACAGGATTTTACTCTGTTGCCCAGGCTAGAGTGCAATGGCACAATCATGGTTCACTGCAGCCTCAACTTCTTAATCCCAGGTTTAAGCAATTCTCCCACTTCAGCCTCATGAGCAGCTGAGACTATAGGCATACACTAACATGCCTGGCTAATTTTTAATTTTTTATAGAGATGGTTCTTCCTGTGTTACCTAGGTTGGTCTTGAACTCCTGGGTATAAGCAATTCTCCCACCTCAGCCTCTCAAGCAAATTGCTGAGATCACAGGCATGAGCCACTGCACCCAGCCTGACTAGTAATATAAACAACTGCTCCAAAATCACAAATGAACTTGATGGCAGTATTAGGATTGAAGTTATGGTTATCCAAAGCCACTCTGACCCATGAGATGACAGCGTTCCTGTGTGCCATATTCCTACAGGTTCTGCAGGGTGGCGTGGATGGCCATTGTGTGCTGTGTGCTCTGAGGAAGCTTCTTCAACTGCTCTGCGAACCGCAGCAGTTAGGTGTAGTATACAAGGCAGTTACATGAACAGTGACCCAGATACAGACCAGTCTCAAGATAAACAAAAGGAAGATACCTCATCTGCAACTCATGGCCTGAGTTTTTTGTAATACCCAGAATGGTGGTGCAAGGTGAACACTATGTTAGAAAGCTACCACTGGCTGGAGGACATGCCACGGGGACAAAACCAATAAAAAGCAGGACAGAGAAACCACCTTGCAGGAGCATGAAGAAATCAGCAAATTGAAATTTTTGGTGACGCCGAGTGAGGTGGAATACTGACCGTATTGCATCCTAATGGCGTCTTTTTGTCACACGTTGTACAAGCACATTTCTATGAACACACACCCCAAGCGGGTTATGCACTTACGCTGCATCCTTGACTCACCTACATTTCTAAGGGTGTCTGCCTTCTTCAGCCAGCCCTCTGGCTGTCCACACCTTCCCACACCAGCCAACTTGAAACAAGGTTTCATCTTCCTCTAGGAAATACTCAGGGCCTCGCTTCCTCCTTCAACATCCACTGTGTCTTCCACACCCCATCCTGAACCAGGTGCCCGAATTCCGAGTTCCGTGTTCCTTCTGTCACACGTGGCTAAAGACCAGCTGCTCCCTAGAAAATCACTGCTTTCCATAGTGCCCTGCCGAGTCTTACATGAAGAGTTTTCTCCTTAGAGACGTGGATTCTGATTCAGATATTTGCTTTCATTATAAGCCTTGGAGCAAAGAGTATAAAGTGTTTTCTTCTAAAAGTTCCTTTGGTTGACCACCAATCCCCAGCCTCAGCTGGCTCCCTTAGTGCTGTTTGCTTAATGGATCTCTTACAGATGTGTGTCAAAGGCAGTTCATAAGCACAAAGACATCTGGAAAACAAAGAGTCGCTGTATAAAGACTGAAGACACCATGTTTATATTGAATTAATAAGCTGATTCTGAGATTTTTTGAGAATAACAGCCTACCTGGCATTTATTCTCTCTGAGCATTAATTAATATTTTTCACACCAGTATCTATCCTAGTCAACATCTTTTGAGCTTTGATTCAGTTACAAAACCCTAACACACCAAACTGTGTGTTTTTCACATGGTAAAAGATCACACATTCACTAAAGCCTTCAGAAGAATCAGTTTACTGTGGATTATTTCCAATATTATGAAGTTCTCTTGTCCAAAAACACAGTTTTGAAAGATGAGGTTAGATTTATTAGTGCTGTGTTGGCTGGGATTTCATTAAGTGAGAGGGGTTTTGTAATTTTCTCAGACCAAGCAAATTTTATTGGGCCAAATTATTTTTAGGTAAATCTATGGGAATCTCTCCAATTTGTTACATGCCCTAAAGTCTTGGCACACTGAGATGTCTTTTTGTTTTTCTTTAGAAAATTCCCCCCCTGTTTCTCCCTCTTTGATATTATTCCTAGTAACAATGCATTATTGTTTCCTGTGGGTCTGAGGACAGTGGCAATTCAGGGCATGTTTGGTGGTGTTGGCACATCACGGAGGAGACGTTCCCCACGTGGCCTCCCCTTTCCTGCTATGCTGTCTCCTCGGGCCCTGGAAGTTGAAACGGGGCGGCCAGGCCGAGGACCTTCTGTGCTGAAGACTCCGGTGCCCTCAGTCATCAGTCTCTGTCACGCTAACTTGTTACCTGTTTTCGGAGCAGCTGCTAGACACTTTCTCAGAGGACGAATGCATTAAGTAGTTTTTTCGTTCCTCCATTTGACAAACCTTGACTTACAGCTGAATACATGATCGCGACCGAGCTGAGCATCACAGATCAAACCACACCCAGCTCGCATCCAGCACTCAATTTACGGTACATTTCTCTAAAGCTTCAAACCAGGGTATGCTCAGGGCTTACGTGTAATACGCTAAAAAGTCTGCATATCCTGTTACTGATCTCCTGAGCCATAAACTCCCTAAGGAAAAAAAAATTATTTTTCTAAAGAAACTGGCTTGTTTTCAAGCTTACGAAAACCAGCCAGAGGGATCAGGCTAAGTTTAGACAACTAAAAATAAAGTGAAAGCTTGGGTTTTTAAATTATGATGATGATTATTATTTTAAAATTCATTTTTGAAATGCACTTATATAGTGGAACAACACCAGATTAATGAAATTTAATCGTTATTATGAAGATAAGTCTGTTTTTGGCTCAGATAAAATGAAGAACTCCTGTAATATTTCCTTGTTTTCTCTTAAAAACCAAATGTGCATAATTCTGTTGGAAGGATAAAGATTATAATTGTGAACTTTACCATCATCTTCAATCTGCTTGTCACTTGTTTCTTAAAAATCACTTTTAGCTCAAAAAATTTGATCTGTTTTTGTTTGGCCTGTTGTTGTCTTTTAAAATGTATTTTCAGACATATATACTCTTACAAAATGGATATTTCTGATGTAGATATAAATTTACCAATTGATATTTGATTTTCTTTTAAATATTATACTCTTAACATATGCACTAAAAGTATAAAGAATTAGAAAAGACTCTGAAAAATAGCAACTCTGGTCCCACTCTTCTACTGTTATGGAGGAAATATCAGATTTTTATGGCAGGTGGATATAACTGGGAGGTAGGTATTCCCTGTCATTGTTGAAACCACGAATGTACATTTTTCTGAATCTCTCTAAACAGGAAGATTCTTGTCAGAACATAAAGAACAATGTAGCAATTTTATGAAGTAGATGTTGTAAGTGTAGGTTATAGAATAAATTCCAATGAGTTATAAAAATGCAGGGTTTAAAAACAGCAGTGTAGAAGAAGTGATGTTAGCAAGATGGTGGAATGGGAGTTTCCGGTGCTCCTCCCCTCATAGAAACATCAATTTGGATAATGATCCACACATGAAAATACCTTCATAAGGGCTAGTGTGAGACACTAAAGTACCTGGTGGAATAAAGAAGCAAAAATGTATTTAAGAAGGTAGGAAAGACAGTTTCATGTTACCGATGTCACTCCTCCACCAAACCTGCACAGCACAGCACATTTATATCCTCTGTTGCCAGGGGGTTGGTGGGGGGATGCACCAGGCATCTGACTTTGTCATGGGCCCCAGGACCAAGTCCACCTCCAAAAATTTCAGGGCCAGACTAGCCCCTGAAGCCCCAAGCTCTAGGCCCAACAACGCTAAAGAAATGGAGATATATGAACTGCCTGGCAAATAATTTAAAACAATCATCTTAACGAATCTCAATGAGTGACAAGAGGACACAGATAGACAATTGAATGAAATCAGGAAATACACAAACAAAATGAGAAGTTAGGAAATAGATAGAAATCATTAAAAATAACCAAATAGAAATTCTGGAGCTGAAGAACAAAATGACTGAGCTGGAAAATTCCACAGAGAGCTTCAACAAGAGACTCAAACAAGCAGAAGGAAGAATCAGTGAAATCAAAGACAGGTCAATTGAAATTACTCAGTGGAACAACGACAACAAGACTGAAGAAAGTCTATAGGACTAAGAGACACCATTAAACAAGTCAATATATGCATGGTGATAATTCCAGAAGAAGTAGTAAAAGAGAAAGGGGGCAGAAAGCTAATTTAAAGAAATAATGATGGAAAAATTTCCAAATCTAGAGACAGAAATGAATATCCAGATGAATGAAGCCCAAAGAAGCTCCAAAGAGGTTAAACACAAAAAACACTTCATAGACACACATTGCAACCAAATTCTTAAAAGTGAAAGACAAATAGAGGATATTGAAAGCTGCAAGAGAAAAAAGTCTCCTCACATACATAAGTCTCCAAAAGCACAGTTATGTTTATAGTAGGAACAAAAAAGGTAAAGAGAAAAGAATCAAGCATACCACTGAAAAATGATCAAATCACAAAGAAAAACAGCAAGTGAGGAAGAAAGGAGATACAGAATAGCCAAAACAAAATGGCAATAGTGCATCCTTACCTATCAATAACTACTTTAAATGTAAATGGTTAACTTCTCCTGGCAGAAAGACATAGAGTGGCTGAAGGGATAGTAAAAGAAGATACAACTCTATGCTGCTTACAGGCCGAAAGTGAAGGAAAGGAAAGAGATACTCCATGCAAATGGTAACCAAAAGAGATAAGGGGGCTATACTCACAGACTTTAAGTAGTAAACTGTAACAAGAGACAAAGAAGGGCATTGTATAATGATAATGGGGTCAATTCATTGAGAGGATATAACAGTCACAAATATATATGCACTCAACATTAGAGCACTTTAAATGTATAAAGTCAATGTTAACAGAACTGAAGGGAGAAATTGCAATGTGGTAATAGTAAAGAACTTTAGTACCCTACTTTCAACAATGAATAAATCATCCAGACAGAAAATCAATAAGCAAACAGAGATCCTGAACAACATTACAGACTAAATGGACCTAACAGGTATGTACTGGACATTCCATCCAACAGCAGTGGAATACACACTCTTCTCAAGCACATGAGAAAAGTGTTCCAGGATAGATCCTATATTAGGTCACAAACAAGGCTTAACAAATTTAAGAAGGTCAAGTCATATGAAGTATCTTCTCTGATTACAGTGGTATGAAACCAGAAATAGATAATGGGGGGTGGGGAAGAAATCAAGAAAACAGAATCCTATTTATAACAGTGATGAAGAATTGAGATTCATAGGAACAAATTTAACCAAGGAGGTGAAAAATATCTACACTGAAAACTATCAAACACTGATTAAAGAAATGAAGAGGATACAAATAAATGGAATGATATCCATTGTTAATGAACTGGAAGAATTAATATTGTTAAAATGTCCATACTACCCAAAGCAATCTACAGATTCAGTGTAACTCCTTTCAAACTACCAATGGTGTTCTTCAAGGAAATAAAAAAATGTAATTTTAAAATTCATATGAAACCACGAAAGATGCTGAAGAGCCAAAGGCATCTTGAGCAAGAAAAAAGCAACAACAATAAAAACAGCAACAGAAAGCTGGGTGCATCACACTGCCTGACTTCAAAGTATACCACAAAGCTGTAGTAACCAAAATAGCATGTTATTAGCATAAAAATAGACTCACAGACCGACGGGACAGAATAGGGAGCCTCAAAAAAATACATCCATCTGCAGCCAACTGATTTTTTCACAAGGGCATCAAGAACACACAGTGGGGAAAGAATAATCTCTTCAATAAATGGTGTTGGGAAAGCCAAATGCCCACATGAAAAAGAACAAAATTGGACCTCTTCTTACATCATACACAAAAATCAGCTCAAAATGGATTACAAACATAAACATAGGACTTGAAATGGCAACACTACTGGAAGAAAACAGAAAAAACTTCTTGACATTGGTGTGGGTAATGATATGACACTAAAAGCACAAGGCAACAAAGGCGAACATGGACAAATGGGATTGCACCAAACCAAAAAACTTATGCCCACACAAAGGAAATGATCAACAAAGTGAAGAGACGATCTACAGAATGGGAGAAAATAATTGCAAACCATACATCTTACAAGGAGTTAACGTGCAAACTATGTTAAGGAACTCAAGTCAATCACAAGAAAACAAAGGACTAGGCCGGCACGGTGCCTCACACTTATAATCCCAGCTCTTTGGGAGGCTGAAGTGGGTGGATGGCTTGAGTTCATGAGTTCAAGACCAGCTTGGGTAACATGGCAAATCCCCGTCTCTCCAAAAATTACAAAAATTAGCCTGGTGTGGTGGTATGCGCCTGTGGTCCCAACTACTCAGGAGGCTGGGGTGGGAGGATCGCTTGAACCTGGGAAGCAGAAGCTGCAGGGAGCTGAGACTGTGCCACTGCACTCCAGCCTGGGCAACAGAGCCAGACGCTGTCTCAAAAGAAAGAAAAAGAACCAAGAGACCCCATTTAAAAATGAGCGAAGAACATGAAATATTTCTCAAGAGAGGCCTGCAAATGAACAATAGGTGTGTGAAAAAATGTTCAATATCATGATCATCAGAAAGATGCAAATGAAAAGCACCATGAGCTATTACATCACACTTGTTAGAACTACTATCAAAAAGACAAAAAGTAACAACTTTAGGGGAGGCAGTGGTAGAAAGGGAACCCTTGCATGCTGTTGGTGTGAATGTAAATTGGTGCAGCCATATGGAAAACAGTATGGAGTTCCCTCAAAACATTAAAAATAGACCTGCCATATGATCCAACAGTCTCTCTTTTGTGTGTCTCTCCAAAGGAAAGAAAATCACTATTTGGAAGAGATGTCTGCACTCCATGTTACCGTAGCCAAGACATGTAATCAACCTACGTCCATCAAAGGACGACTGGATAAAGAAATGTGATACATCCACATAAGGAAATATTATTTAGCCTTTAAAAAGAAGGAAATACTGTGATACGTACATATAAGGAAATACTATTTAGCCTTTAAAAAGAAGGAAATACTGCCGTTTGTAACAACATGGAGGAACATGGAAGATATGATGTTAAGTGAAGTAAGCCAGACACAGAAAGACAAATACCACATGATCACATTTGTATGTAGAATCTAATAAAGTCAAACTCACAGAAGTAGAGAGTAAGAGATGGTGGTTGCCAGGGGCTGGGCTGGAGTGGTGAAATGAGGAGGCATTGGTCAAAGGTACCAAGATTCAGTTATCAGGTAACTAAGTCCGGGGGATCCCAGACACAGTGGGTGACTATGGTTAGTGATGTTGTACTGCATACTTGAAATTCACTAAGAGGGTAGAAATTCAGTGCTCATCACACACACACACACGCACCAAGGTCACTATGTGAGACTATGGATGTCTTCATTAACTTGATTGTGATCACCATTTCACAATGTACACATATATCAAATCATCACATTGTCAATTTTATGTAACAAATCTGGAAAAAATGAGATGATTTTAAAAATAAATAAATAAATAAATAAAAATAACAACAACTGCATGGAAATAAATGCAAATACATCTTAGAGCATGAAACAGAGGTAATCCAATAGCTCCATTATGTGAATGGCCTGCCAGGATTGACGACTCACTCTTAGGATGGTGTAATTTTAAAAGTAAAGTAGATCTTTGGGTCTGCCATTTCCAGATGGTGTCCTGAGCGCTGGGATGCTGGCACTTTGGCTGGGTCACATGCTGTAGCTGGCAGAGCTGGAGAAGTCACAACCCTTCCTGCCGCATGAGGCTGCCCTGCTGCTGCCTGGGTTGGCCAGGGGAACGGTCGCCATCGGAACTCAGTCTGTTTGAAGTTTCCGTCAGTTCCATTTACCAGTTCGTTGTCATCCCCAAGGGTTCTATGATTTTCTGTGCTGCCGAGGAAGATGATAAAGGATTTACTGACCTCAATATACAGACACTGAACTTACAATGGGGTTATGTCGCCGTGTCTCCATAAACTCAGTGTATGCCTTGGAAATACCATGAGTAGAAAATGCCTTTAGTACCTCCTTCCTAGGGAGCATCACAACCTGGCCTGGCCCACCTTAAACACACTCAGAACACATATCAGCCCACAGTTGGGCAGAATCATCTCCCACAAAGCCCGCTTGATAGTAAAGCGTTAGTTCTCATATGATTTGTGGAATGTTTTACTGAAAGTGAAAAACAGAACAGTTTCTACCAAATGCCTGTCACTTTCACGTCATCATAAAGTCAAAAAATCTAAGCGAAACCATTTTACATTGGGGAGTCTATACTCTGCTAATGTGCCTTAGTCTGGAAACCATTCCGTGTGAACTGAGGAAAAAGTCCAAACAACATGGAGAAAAGCAGGTATTTTCCTATTTCTTATTAAATACAAATGGGCAGCGAAGTATGGAGAGTTAGCCCGGAGGTGGGAACGGCCTGAGCTGTGTGCGCTCTCCGCCGGCCCTCACAGCTGCAGCCCTGCTCACACGATTTTGCTGTGCAGTCCTCCCCCTCTACCGTGAATGCAAAATCCTACAGAGATCAAAATATACACATTCAATAAAACCGACAATAACAGCCTCTCACTGGGTGGGCCGAGAACCTCCGGGAAAACATCCTTTTAAAACTGCTATTACCTGGAAGTCAGCAAAGTGGAAAAACTGGCAGGAGAGAGGATTTTGTGAACGGCTCCCCAGGAGCACCTGCTTACACGTGGCTTCCTAAATGGGGAGGCCTGGGTGGAAATGTTGGGTGTTTGAGATGCAGCACTTCTCAGGCTCCGAGGGACTGCAAAGTAGCACCCAAACCACCAGACAAGCCCCAGGGGAAATGTGGAAAACGTGGCGCTGACGTGCAGTTATCCACATGTGTGTTCCAGCCAGAAGCCTTTCGGAATACATGGTGAACCGTTCTCTACAAAGAATGAAATGTAAACACATAGTTTAAGATATAATAATCCATGACCGTGGAGCTTGGCGTTTCTGTGTCCCTGTGGCCTTCAGCTGGCCACTTTCATAGGAAGCGTGATTCTCAGGGCCATCCCTAAAGCAGAAGCTTCTCAAAGCACCTGCACCCTGGCATAGGCCATGGACTGCCCATCTCACCCAGCCTGAGCCCCAGGCACTGAAACGCAGGAGACCTATTCCATGTGTTTATTCAAACAGAACATGAATGTGCGGGAGATGAGATATTTCATCCTGTGATGTGGGTATTACTGCCCTCTCCTTTTGCAGGTGAGGAAACCAAGCCTGAGACATGCTGAACAAATGGACTGTGGCCACACGGTCAGGGAGTGCTGGTGGATTTACATGGAATGTCCTGGACAGAAGCTCACACACTTCCCAGCTCACCACATCACTTTTCCGAGAGATGCGTGTTGATTAAAACACAGAATCATGCCTTTTAAAGGCACTGATGAATAACCCTGGAAACCAGATTCGGCACATAGATATATAAGGGAAATACCCATTCATAGCAATGTGGCTGAGAGATTCCAAACCTGACTTTGTAAGAGAAAAAAATACATGAAAAAATAGTTATAAAAATAATTGAGAGTTATAAGAAAATAGTTATAAGAACATAGTTACTAAGAAAAACCCGGAGTCAAATATGCAATAAAGCAAAAGAGAAAAGATCCATCACTGCAGCGAGCATCGCCAGAGACAGGACTGAATTACTGCTATTTTACCCGGGAAGCCCAGAGCAGCCTGCAGGGGCAAGCTGAGCTGGGGCAGGGCAGGCGCGGCTCAGGGACGGTCCCTGTGTCCTCACACGGGCAGGACGGGCTCTGAAAACGGCCATTGCCTGTCATTGGCTCCACTTTCCCTGGTGCTGTTTTCTTTGAGAAAAGAGGGCAGCGTTGATCTTGGCTTTGTTTGTGTCTTTCTCCTGGTTTTCTCCTCCCCGACGCTGTCTTGCGGTTTAAGCCAACGTGGCTTAAGACAGTTCAGCATTCATCAACTATTGATTGCAAGTCTAATCAGGAGCGTGACTGTGTGAGTGTAATCAAAATACTTGAATTATTTTTAAAAACTATCTTAAATATTTTTTCTGACACACACATACACACGCACTTAGACAATTTAACTGCAGTTTTTGTGCTGATACAATTTACATTATTTGTGCCAGTTAAAACTACCTTCCGACAGCCTTAACTGGAGATGAAAGTCAAGGAATTCATTTTTAACATAATGCCTGGTAAGAAGCTGCCATGCAAATTTCTACCTGGGCACAGAGTGTGTCTGTCCTTTTAAAAAGGGAGTAGAAAGTCGTATAACTTGATATGGAAACTTATTACCATCCAGGTTTTCCTACTTTCTGGGTAGACGTCCTGCATGCTGGGCTTTTTCCAGATGCCGGGCTAACAGATCCTTGGGGTGGTGGCTTGGTGATGAAGCCAGTCACACCCTGCAGGGGTGGCAGCCGCCGGTGACCCTGTGACACAGCCAGCCCTGTGAGTCCGGCGAGGAGCCCAAAGTGCTGGACTTGGTGCACTTTATAAAGAAGGAAATCATATTTTTAAATAGCACTTTTGTATTGTGTTGTCCTCTTATGTTCTGAAATAAAATATGGAATAAGAATTGAGTGCAAAACTGAAATTCGAATTTATTCTTTGAGATAATGTGGCCAAATATGTTTAGAAAGTCCTGTAACAAATCACAAGCCATGTGGACATGCTGTGGGCTCGGCTGGGGTGAGGGTTTTCTCCTCCCTCTCTGGAGGGAAGGTGGAACAGGGGGAGTTACAATCCTGCCCCTCTTTCCTCCCACAGGGAGATGGCTAATGACCCACAGCTGGCATCATTGCTGCCTCCTCAGGACTTGAGTTACTGGATGTCGGAGGCTTACAAAGTGCTCTTTCTGAAGGAAAAGGTAATTACAGTGTTTAAGAGCAGCTCCAGGAAGTGGGTATGGATTCTATAACTTTGTTTTCTTCTCTCTGGCTAATAGAAATCATCCAGCCCTCCCAAGGAGGCCGCCTTGGGGCCAAATCCCCAAAGTGGCAGGCCATCCCCTGAGAAAGCATTTCTTTGATGAAAAAAAAAAAAAAATCAAACGTAAAACCATTTATCCATTCCTGGTCCAGAGAGCCAGTTTCCCTGAGAGGAGGTGTGACCACAGGGTTGGGCAGAGAGGGATATGTTTGCTCTGTGCAGTTGTCATAGGAAAAAGAAGCAACGTCTCCGATTTCGACAGACACAGGGCTCACTGGATGGAACAGCAGCTCTCAGAGCTGAACCCGTTCCCTTCTCTGAACTTCAGTTTTATTCTTATTTTAAATTCTTCAGCAATACCTTTACCTTGACAAGAACGAATGATTTGAACATGTGTCCCCATGGCTGGCCTCATGAGAGGAGATTTGAGTGAGGCCCCGGGTCCCCCAGGCTGTGCCCAACTTCCCATTCCCCGGCTCCCTTTCCACGGGGTGCGGTTCAGACGCCTGTCCTCTGTCCTGCGGTGGTTCTGAGTGGCCTTCACTTCATCCTGCAAATCAGCAGGATGCAAATCATCCTGCAGGTGCCCCACTGCTCACCACTCACCTGAGAGCAGGAGCCAGGTTGGGGCTGGGACTGAAGTTCCCTCTTTCGCTAGTGAGTGCTTGGCTTAACTCAGTCATCACACTGTGGCCACTCTGCCCTCTCCCCTCTGCCCTCTGCTCTCTCCCCTCTCCCCTCTGCCCTCTGTCCTCTTCCCTCTCCCCTCTGCCCTCTCCCCTCTCCCCTCTCCCCTCTGTCCTTTGCCCTCTCCCCTCTCCTCTCTGCCCTCTCCCCCTTCTGCCCTCTCCCCTCTCCCCTGTCCCCTCTGCCCTGCTCCCTGCTCTGTCCTGGGCTTCTGCCCTCCTCACCCCTCTCTGCCTCCACTCCAGCTTTTCCCCCTTCACTTTCTCCAAACAGCGATTCTTTGAAACTCTTAATATCAGCAAGATGAGGACAACTGCAGTCACTTTACCCGACCTGTCAGTTTCTTATTTAGAAAATGCAGACTATGGAGTGGGATGGGCTCCTCGTGGGACCCATGGTAAATTTTTAGTTTTTGAATTTGCAGTCGGATGATCTGGTTAAATTTTACATCCTTGTGTAGCTCACTCAGTCCACATTAGCTGTGTGTTCCTAGGAGTTTTCAGTAAAATTCAAAATATTTTTAAAAAGAAAGAATTCTTGACTGTCACCTACAACTGAATAAAACAAAGTATTTTATTATAGCCAAAGGGTTTTTCTGACTTGTTCAGAACACCAAGGTAATCAGTCGAATTTCTTAATATTTTTCTGTGAATGCCCCTGTCTGAGATGGAGGAAATAGCTGATCATTAGTCTACATAGCAAGACAACTTCTGGAAGGAAAGCAAGATTAACTTTATGTATATGTAACTGATTTTCAGGAGAAAATGCAGGCTCAAATAAATGTTATTTTTATGTCATAAAAACTATACAAAATAGAAAAAAAGATGAAATCACCTTGAGCAATACAAACATCATAATTCAACCATCACTAATATTTCAGTGTATTGTTTTAATTTTTTCTCTACACTTACATGGCTGTATAGTCATCTCTATAATATACAGGCAACGATGTATCTGCTTTTCATGTTTATAACGCGATTATAAGCATAGCTCCCTATCATCACATCGATGTTAGGCCTTCATTGAGAGGAAGAAGAATCCGAGTTTTTATAATTTTATGGTCGGCTTCCTCATATATTCTTTGCTTTTCTGTGCGTGGCCCCTCCTCACACACTGGCAGCAGCTGGAGGAGACAGAAGTTACTACGAGGACTTCAGGTTTTTTAGTTTCAGGCTGACTCAGCTTCCAGAGGCAAATATTCCACCTCTTGCAGCTCCTTCTTCCCTGCTGCGGGCGAGAGGGGGCCCTGGCATGGTCTGTGGCTGGCGGTGGAGGTCGGGGTCTGGTCTCTGAAGTCTGGTGGCTCCTGGTGGGTGGTGGGCACCGCTGGGGGCTGAGCACACTGCACTCCTGCCACTGCCTCTGGCCGAGGACCCTCCGGAGCAAAGCCTCGACACCCCAAACTGCCTCCTCAGCCGCTGCATGCGGTCTCCACCAGAACCCCCTGACTTGCTTAGGAATCCTGACTCGGGGTGGCTGCAGGTCCGAGCCGGGGCTGGGGCTTGGCCGACGGGCACCCACCAGGCACCCACGGCCGCTCCGAGGCTCTGCCCTGAATGCTGTGCCTTCAGATTCCGTCCTGAGCATCAGGAAAGAAAAGACACCAGCTTGTGAGCTCCTTGTCCCACCTTCTTTCACTCCAGATGTCCTTCTCCGGCAGGGGCCTTTCTGGGCAGGGCACTTCCTTCATCTCATCCCCAGTTTTCCACCCAGGACTACGGCATGAAAACTCCTCCAGGCCTGGCTCTTGGTATGTCAAAAAAAGTTCAAGGGATTTAGACAATACATACGTATATGTACACAAGTGTATGTGTGTGTGTGTGTTTAAGGGATTTAGACAGTACATATATGTATATGTACACGTGTGTGTATGTGTGTGTGTGTTCATACAAGTACTTATTTATCCACTTACTTGTCTCTTTACAGCCATGACTTCATGACTTTTACACGTGTTTTGGTGGGAACTCAGCTACTCATTCCGTCAATCAGGGCGGAAGTGATGCCTCTTCCTTTAATTTGCATTTCCACCCTGACAATCACAGCTCCCTGAGCAAATGGCTATTTCTGTATGACTAGGGGAAAGATCACATATGAAGGAAAATCGAAGAGAAGAGCACATCATTTAAATATGCCTTTAAGTGATCTCTTTTGCACAGATATGCACTTTGTTTATTCATCTTTCCTGGACATGCATTGGGAACGGGATAAACTGGAGGGTGTGGCACACAGCGGCATTCCAGAGCCGGCTCTGTGCGGGCTTCAGGCGAGAGCCGGTGCCAGGGCTGCCAGGACCTCCATGCTTGTCACCGTGACGCAGGGATGCCTGACCTCAGACGGACGAACGCCGCCGTCATCAGCAGTGGAACTGAGCCGGGTCCTCGGTGGCCCTGCGAAGTCTTGTAGGTGAATGCTCCAGTGAGCGACGGCCACCCCCGAAGTGTTCCTGAGATGTAGAGATGGTTCCAGCTGTGCTCCGTGCCGTCCAACACTCGGGGTTCTCGGTGACGTGCGGTGGAGAGATGCTTCCAGCTGCGAGCGTGCTGTCTAACATTCTGGGCTTATTCCTGGGTTCTCCGTGATGTGCGGCAGAGGGAAGGCCCTCACACTTTGGGGCACTTTTTCTTTAGAGAGGATGACACACAGCTGGGAGGTGGGTGGGAAAGTGGGTGTGGTACGAGATGAGTCAGATGAGAGCATTTTGCAGACACCCAGGAGCTGTAGAAATGTGAGTTGTCACTATAGAAGGTCACCTAGATGTCTTCCTGGACAATTCTCTTTCACATAATTGATATAATACTTCTCTGTCACGCCCAAGAAGTCCTGGTATTGTATAGATAAAATCAAAAAGTTATTTCCATTTTACCCAGACTCAATTTTGAAAGGCCATGGGATGCCAGGACATTCCTTCTTTGTTCCTTTCCTGCTGTGATTACGGATGGGAGGAGGGGATTTCAGCCTTGCTGTGCTGATGGGTTCTGAAAAAAGAAACACGATTGACCATCCCCAGAAACAGCAAAGGGTTAGGGGAGTCAGTTAAGACATTGAGCAATTGCTTGCCATGTCTCCACCGTGGTCTCCCACCTGCAGGCGAGAGGCCTGTCCGTCCCACCTCTAAGCATCTGTGACTCAAGGCCAGCAGGGAAGCTCCTGGCGTCACGCGTAGCTCCGCTGTCCCTGCCTCCCAGAGCAGGGAGGATGAGGAGCACAGAACAGGGGTCCATCAGGGCCGTGGCTGGTGGAGGTGGGAGGCCCTGGGCGTGGACTCCACAGCCAACCAGGAGCCTTGAGCTCCACACAGCCCGTGAGTTAGAACCAAGACTGGCAAGAGTCAGACAATCTCCCCAGCATTTCCAGGTCTCGGTTCTGAAGAAACCAACCAACAAGACACCTGAGGCTTTGCAGTTCCCACGTGCCACAAAAACTGATACATGCTTGAGAAGCGTGGATGGACAGAAGAGAAAGCATCTCCGGTGGGGTCACCGCAAAGAAGAAAGGGCGCGTGCAGACGCAAGGCACAGATCCACGGGCAGCATCTGGACGGTGCGTGCTGCTTCCAGGCCGAACCTTCGCTCAATGCTCCTGGAAGCTGGTTTCCGTGTTCATGCTGGCTCACAACTGACCTTCATGCTACACTTCAGGTCCCGTGAGGGCGGCTTCCCCCATCACTCTTGGGCAGCTGGAGCCTAACACGGAAACTGGCATGTGATAAGCGTGAACTCAAACTTCACGGCGGGCTGAGGGGGCAGGCATGTGCTTCCCACACACTCAGACTTCACGGCTGGCTGAGGGGGCCTGCTCCCAAGCGATCTCTCGCAGCCTGCACTCAGATTCCACATTCCAAAAGTGCCTACTCATCTGCCTGGACGCCTGCAGGGCTGGCTCTGATCTGCTTGTCCTGAAACGTGTTAACTGCCTTTCCGTACCTTTTTTCATTGCCATGCCAACTGTGAAAGACTCCAGCCCTTTCAGATGAGGCCCCCAGCTCGGATATCCACCGTCCAGGAGGTGCTGGACAGACGCGTGGGGCGGCCTCCACCTCCAGCTTCCTCCCTGCTGCCTCCCGCTGCTTCTCATTCAGGAAGAAACGTGTTTCCGGAAGCTTTGCCGTTGCCATGGAGCCTGGATGGCTTTGTCAGTTTCCTTATTTGCAGCCACATGTCATCTCCGGACCCACTGGGCTCCTGGACCCCCGGCAGTCCCAGCTGTCACCTTCATGGTGGTCTGTGGACCCCTGCACAGAGCCTCGTGTCCTGTGAAGTCAGGCTCCCAGGGCCTCCACGGCCTGCTCTTACCAGAGACCACGCATCTGCCGCGAGTGTAACCTAACACTCAAAACCTTTCTCAGTGGCTTCGGCCACCTTTTGAACATATTCTGTTGCTTTGTAGTTCCTTTTACCTGTCGTACGCTTCAGTTAACGGCACAGTCAACACCTTCCCCGTGTTGGAGTATTCTACCCTTCCACGTCCAGGTCGTGTGTTTTCCTGACGTGTCTCTGACTCCCCCGGCTCGGGCCCGCGTCTCCTCTGTGCCTCCTTGTTTCACGGTCTCTCCACGTTGCCTGAATGCCCACTGTGTGCCTGGCTCACTACAGCACCCTCCACACTGGCGGGCGCCTGGCTCAGCTGTTTCTGTAACTTTGATTATATTTATTACTTGGGAGGATATTAGCCTAGCCTAATTCTAATTAACTATTAGAATTTAGTTAATCTATATTATGGCATTTTACTTTTTTCTTTCTCTTTTTCTTTTATTTCATTTTGGAAACAGCCTGGGCTTTGTGACCCAAACTGGAGTGCAGTGGTGATCTCGGCTCACTGCAGCCTCTGCCTCCCAGGTTCAAGCGATTCTCCTGCTTCAGCCTCCCAAGTAGTTGGGACTACAAGTGCGTGCCACCACACCTGGCTAATTTTTGAATTTTTAGTAGAGATGGGGTTTCACCATGTTGGCCAGGGTGGCCTCGAACTTCTGGCCTCAAGTGATCCACCTGCCTCGGCCTCCCAAAGTGCTGGGATTACAGGTGTGAGCCACCACACCCGGCCTGTGTTGCTGCATTTTAAATGTCCAGTCGCGAAGCTGTGGGTGCAGTAATGGAGCTGATTCTCAGCTGCTTCAGCTGAGTGATGTCCAACAGCTGAACACAGGAAGACTCAACGCAGATGCTCAGGCGGGGGCGGCCATGGAGATGGAATATTCTCTGGCCCTTCTGTGGTAAGAAAGCCTTCAGGTTGCTGATTATAGAAATGGATGTTTTTAGTCAACAGCACAGCTCCACCCTCGAACGGAAGAAAATCCTGTTTTCAGCACCACGTATGCCTAAAGCATCATTATTGCACTCCCAAATCAGCTGTGTTGCCACCACATTGAATCTGCTGTGAAATAACAGTGTCTGCCAGCAAGTGGGTGTTTGGTTATTGTCTTTTTATAAAATAACTGCTTTTCCATTGGCTTAAGTCATTAATGATGTGTTAGTCTGGCCTTGTCATGGATCTGTCACTGGAATTGCACTGCAGGTGGCTTCTTTTTGGAGTGACAGCAAACGGCATTTGAAAAGTGTTGATACCTACCCTGTAGCTGTCCCAGGGCCACACACTGATTGGACCAGGGACGGGTGCCCCCCAGAACCTCATGGGTTTAAGCTGAGTCTGCCTAAGTGTGGAACCGTAAGTACAGAACTAAGGAAAACAAAGCCTGAGCGTTTTCTCAGGTTAGGATTGTTCTTTTGAAAATCTTGGGCCAACTGGGATGACTGAGATTTTTATCCTCTTACCAGTTTTTTTTTTTTTTTTAATGTTTTCTATTTCTAATGAAGAACTAGAAGGAAAATATCCCCTTAAACGGACAAGTGTGTTATGGACAGCATGTGTGTGCCGCTCTGAAATTCGTAGGTTGTAGCCTCACCCCCGGGGGAGGAGATTAGGGTTTGATGAGGTCCTGAGGGTGGGGCCTCGTCCTGGGGGCTGGGGTGAGTGTCCTTGTGAGAACAGGCACCAGATCCCACAGGCTCCCTCTCTTCCTGGGCCCACACAGAGAAGCCAAGCCCTGTGGGTGCCGTCACGACAGGCCACGGCCCCCAGAGAAGGTGCCTCAGGCGAAACCAGCCCTGCTGGTGCCTTGGTCTTGGACCTCGGCCTCCAGACCTGCGGGAAGTGAGTGTCTGTTGCTCAAGCTGCCCAGTGGATGGTACTTTGTTATAGTATCTTGGGCTGACTAGGACACGTGCCTTGGGAAGTTTGCTGCTGAAATTCTGAATGGAAAGAGTGACAACCAAAATTAAAATGATCTGTGTGAAGTGACATGCTTGTTCCTCATTCAATTTAACATAGCATTGATAGAGTATTGCAATTCTATTATCTTGATTCTTCCATAAATCTTGGGCAGAAATAGGGCAGATAGGATTTGTTCCTGTTTTATAGACAGAGAACCTGAGATGTGCATTGCACATGGCCTGTGCCTTCCTGCAACGGAGGAGCAGGTGGAGCCCTCGTCTTCCCAGTCAGCGTCCTCCCCACCCCGCCTCCGGGCATGGGAGCCATTGCCACGGCCTGGGACCCCTCTACCTGCAGAAGGTAAGGACGGGGCAAGTTAGATGAAGGATGGCACAGGGAGATACTGGAACGCTGTGCAGCGACTCACGGTGATGCTTTCACATCATTTTAATGTGGAGGTGTGTGGACGCCTGTGAAATGTTTTACACCTGGCATCTTTCCTTTTGAGAATTTTAACCTGCACCTGGTGTGCGCGCGTGTGTGTGTAAATACATGCACATTTGCACTTGTATTTATATTTATATTATTTACATTACTATTTAATATAGTTTGGCTAATAAATTTTTTTCCTTTATGGTTACAACGTTTGTGTTTTGTCAGGAAAATTTTTTTCTTTCCCAGTATAAAGGCATTTTCCAAGGTTATCTTGTAGGATCTTTATTTTTTCACCCTCCCTGTTCATTTCCACAACCCACCTGGGGTTTGTTCTGTGGGGACCTGAGGTGGGTTGAGTTTCCTTCTTTTCTCTGTAGGCGTTCGATGATCCAGCGCTGTGGGGTGAAGTCTCCCAGAGACATTCTGTCATGGGTGGTGTCCCCTGCCTGCCTGGCTGCGGGACTGCCTGGCTGCGGGACTTCTCCACGCACCCCCTTTGCTGGTCTCGGCATCAGGACCTTCAGGGCACAGCCAGCGCCCGGGCCCCTTTCCCAGCCCCTTCACCTGTCCTCGGCTTCTGCAACTCCATATACATTTCAGAATTTGAAAAACTTCACAAACACAAATTCTGGGCAATTAATGAGAATTCATTGCATCTACAGATTTATTTGTAGTAAAAGCTACCTTCACAACATTGAGTCAGTGGCCCTGTACATAGTTGGTAGATTTGTTCCAGATATTAAATGTTTCGTTTTCTGTGTGTTTCTGGATTGTACAAATAAAATTACATTTAAAATTTTGACCTTATATCCAGAAACCTTACTAAATTCTAACAGTTTATCTTAATTTGTTTTGGACTTTTAACATACATAGTCTGTCATTTGTGGCTTAGGTTGTTTTTCTTTCTTTTCTCAGCGAATGCTTTTTTTATGCTCCCAAGTGCGTATTGAAAAGGCAAAGCTGCAGCGTTGTGCAGTGTATTCCATCAGAGTTTGGCGCGTTTTTCTTCAAAGTTACGGTGCGGGTGACTGAGGACAGTTGTTGTGAGCGCTGCTTCTTGGTTCCCCGAAATGGGAGGTGTCTTGTGCGGCTTCCCGGAGGCCACCTCAGGGAGGATCGTATTTCCATGTGCAGGGAAGGATTTGGGCGGGTACATCAAATCATCACAGCAATGGCGGATTCCTTCAGGGCACAAAAGAAAGCCAAAGGACAGGGATCTTTTATTTGTTTCTGTAAGTTTAGGCTTTTGCTATGAATTCTTTTACTTTGATTCCAGGTGTTTAAAAAATGCAGGATGCAGTAGCCATCCTCAACTATTCCTATGCTCAGAAATTATCATGTGCTTCAGGAGGATGTGAGGCATTGTTCCACCGTTTTTACATTTGTGAATCAAACGCTACCCAGCCCTTGGGCGTCAGTGAATTTCCTGAATCTCCTGAATGCCTTCGAGCATTTCTCTTGAGAAACAGATGACTGTGTCATACTGGTTCACTGGACTTACATTCTCGATATTCCAGGTGTTTACAACATGACCAAGGCAACATTCAGTCCAAACTCAAACTATAATATCTTAAACTCAATTAATCAAAGGCTCAATGAAAATAATTGCTCTTTTTATTATTTATTCATTCAACAAGTGTGAATTAAGTGCCCACTATTTGCTGGGCACTGACGTCTCAGAGACACAAAGGTGAAAAGCCCCAGTCAGGGCCTTCTAGGACCAAAGCCATGGGCTGTGCAGACAGCCAGGGTCACAGGGCTCTGGAACAGGCCAGGGCCAAACGGCTGCAGAACAGGCTGCGGTTACATGGGTACAGAACAGGCCAGCGCCGCACGGCTACAGAACAGGTCAGGGCCACAGGGCTATAGAACAGGCAGGGCCACAGGGCTATAGAACAGGTCAGTGCTGCACGGCTACAGAACAGGTCAGGGGCACAGGGCTGCAGAACAGGTCAGGGCCACAGGGCTATAGAACAGGTCAGGGCCACAGGGCTATAGAACAGGCCAGTGCTGCACGGCTACAGAACAGGCCAGCGCCGCACAGCTACAGAACAGGTCAGGGGCACAGGGCTACAGAACAGGTCAGGGCCACAGGGCTATAGAACAGGCCAGTGCTGCACGGCTACAGAACAGGCCAGCGCCGCACTGCTGCAGAACAGGTCAGGGCCACAGGGCTATAGAACAGATCAGGGCCACAGGGCTATAGAACAGGCCAGTGCTGCACGGCTACAGAACAGGCCAGCGCCGCACAGCTACAGAACAGGTCAGGGGCACAGGGCTACAGAACAGGTCAGGGCCACAGGGCTATAGAACAGGCCAGTGCTGCACGGCTACAGAACAGGCCAGCGCCGCACTGCTGCAGAACAGGTCAGGGCCACAGGGCTATAGAACAGGCCAGTGCTGCACGGCTACAGAACAGGCCAGCGCCGCACAGCTACAGAACAGGTCAGGGCCACAGGGCTATAGAACAGGCAGGGCCACAGGGCTATAGAACAGGTCAGGGCCACAGGGCTACAGAACAGGCCAGCGCCGCAAGGCTACAGAACAGGCCAGCGCCGCACGGCTACAGAACAGGTCAGGGCCACAGGGCTACGGAACAGGTCAGGGTTACAGGGCTATAGAACAAGTGCTACAACACTGAAGCTCAAGACAGGCACCCCAGCCAGCCTCAGGGGGCAACAAGGGGTCCCTGTGGGGAGTCAGCCAGGCAGAAGGCACACATCATCCCACCGACAGCATGGCACAGGCAAGAGGATCTAGAGGTGAGGAGGAACACACAGCACACTGAGAGAACTGGTGTGCATAGGTTGCCAGGCCATGTCAGAGGTAAGGAGGCACCTTTCACCCACCTCGTGCTTCTCTGCCGTCTCACTGAAATTTTCCTTACCTTTCCACTGACACAGTCCATCACTGAAATCTCTCATCCCGGCCTCCAGGCTGTGGAGGACAGGACGGGCCCTGGGTTCACAGCCCCAGAGCTGCGTGACGCATGTGACGGTCTCACTGTATGCTCCTCACGGCGGGGGCCACAGCATGTCATTGATGCATTTTGAATTAACTGGTGATTAGAAAAATATATAAAATACACACAGTGGATTTGTAGAAATGGCGCTCTGCAGTTGTGCCCCAAAACTCAGGGCCTGTGTGGAAGGTGGTGGAGGCTGGAGCCGGGCCGAGAAGGATGGGCTCCTGCTCTGAGGCCGCCTCCCAGCTGTGAAACCTGGGCCAGGAAAACAAAGCACTTTAGGTCTCAGTTTTTCTTTAACTAAGAATGGAAATACTAACACCCGCTCTGCAGGGTGGTTGTGAAAATTTTAAATGTCTGTGTTCAGAAGTCACTCTGTGTGATGTCTGGTCTAATGTAACGGCGAAATAATCATAATACTAATATTTATGTTAGTAGTAATGATGTCACAGACTCACTCCTTCCTCGTCACTGACAGGACCAGCCCTTCGTCTCTCTTCTTGTTTCTCCACCTGAGGTGACAAAGTGTATTCTAAAAGAACACAGGCTTTGGAATCCAAATGGTCTGTGTTTGTTCCTACGCCCCACCATGGATGGACCATGTGGTTTTGGACGCTTCAACTCCTCTTAGCACCAGTACTCACATCCGTGAAATGGGGAGATTAATACTTACCTGAAGGGATTTACTTTGGACCAAGTAAAATTATTATACTGATCCAGGCACCTGGTAGACATTCCATAAATGCTAGGGTGTTGCCTCTCTTCCTACACTTGTAGGAGGAATCTCGTAAAGACCACAATGGGTATTCAAATACAGGAATATGAGCTAGAGTTTCACCCCGGTGGTTGAAGGCCAAAAGTGATTTGTGTGTTTGGGACTGATGTGATTGGAGAAATGAAGGAAGGGCACCAGCATCCAGTTTTCCAAAACATATGACACCGGCTGGCCCTGTGGCCGGGAGAGAGGCTTTTTCATCTTTTGCTTGACTGGAAAAGTCTTCATCTCTTCTTTATTTCTAAAAGACCGCATTTCCAGGTGAAGTCTCTTTGCTTGTCGGATTGAGGTTTATTATTTTTTTCTTTTTTTCATCATTTCAAATGTAGCATCTTCCTCTGTCGTGGCCCTCTAGGTTTCTGCTGAAAAATCCTCTAGTAGCCTTGTAGGGGTTCCCCTCTATTTGATATTTTTTTTAATTGCTGCTTTCAAAATTCTCTGTCTGTGATTTTTGAAAGTTTTAATATAATGTGTATTGGTGAGGTCTTCTTTGGGTTGAACTTAATTGGAGGCATTTTAGCTTCACATACTTGAATGTCCATACCTTTTCACAGATTTAGTAAATTTGAAGCCATTATTTTTAAAAATAAGATTTCTCCCTCTTTTTCTCTTTCTTTTATAGACTTCTGTAGTATGAATTATAGCTTTCTTGATGGTGTCCCATACATTTTATAGAATCTCTCAATCTTTTTTTCCCACCAACGGAATCTTTCCAAATGCCATGTCTTCAAGTTTCTTCTGTTTAAGCCAGATATTGATGCTGTCCATTGCCTTTTAAACTTCCATTAATTTACTCTTCAGCTCCAGAACTTTCATTTTGTTTTTAAAAAGGATTTTTATATCTGTATTGAGCTTCTTATTTTGTTTATGTATTATTTTTAAATTTTGTTGAGTGTCTATGTTCTGTTGTAGCTCACCAAGCCTCCTTAACACAATTATGTTGAATTTTTCTGGCAGTTTGTATATCTCCATTTCTCTAGGGTTGGTTATAGGAATATTATTATGCTCCTTTGGTGGTATCATGTTTCCTTGATTGTTTCATGTTCCTCCAAGTCTTGCATTGCTGTTGGCACATTTGAAGAAGCGATCACCTCCTCCAGTCTTTACTGACTTGCTTAAGGAGAGAAATACCTCCACCAATCAGCTCTGCTGTGGATTCTGAGGCTATTTTAGATCTTTTCTGTGGATGCGCCTGCTTAACCCCTCATATTCTTCTTGGCAGGAAGTTCTTAAGATTGTATGCCTTCTGATTCTGCAAAGTCCAGGACACGTGCTAAAAGCCTCCCATTTGTTTTCTCCAGTGTGATGCCCTGAAATGCTAATGTATGTGTGTCTTCTCCAAATTCTGCAGAGTTGAGTTGGGTGTCTGCTTGTCATGCTTGCACTCGCTGTCTGCAGGGGCATGCTTGGGAAGCCAGCTTAGGTACAGGGGGAGGCGAGTTGTATGTAGTCCTTGGGGTGCCCAAGGGCCGGTTTGGGGGGATCCACATATGGGTGTCCTAGGTGACTCATGGGTGGGCTTCCTTGTGGAGTCTGCAGGGTGTTGGTGGAGCACACATCTCTCTTCTCTCCTCCCAGTATCGCCAACCACACAGCTGTGCTGTTAACTGCAGTGTTCCAGGTGGGGCAAGAAAAAGGTGGGCCTCTTGGGCAGTGTCCTCCAGGGCTGGGGGACTGGGTGCTTGCTCACTATACTCTCACTTTCCCCCATCAAGGAGATCATAGGCTGAGGGGTCCCCCTTGACACTGAGCTATGCTGCCTGGCAGAAGGAGTGAGGCAGATAAGCTGAAACTGTGCTTTTTGCCCACTTCAAAGCATTCGTTATTGGATTTTTTGTTCTTTCAGTGTGCTGGACCTTCTCTTGTGCGGTTAGCTGTAAAACTTGTTGCTTCTGTGGGCAGATGTTGGCAGAAAGCTCCCGCCCTACCACACTGATGACAGCACTCTCATTGGGTGCTTGTGTGGTCTTCATACAATTTCAGGGTAAATCGCCACTTGATGTCATTGCTAAATGGGATACCTGAGCTATGATGATTTTGCCTGATTGCCAAAGTTAGTATTTTAAGACCAAGGATGGACAAAATAGGTTAAAATTGTAGGTAAAAAGGCACAACATTTCTGAGTTTGCTTTTAATACTTTAAAAGACATTATAAAGCTGTTGTATTATAATAGGAAGGGTTGTTACAAGAACAGATTTGTCAGAAAACAAAAATGCATCTTGAAATGAAATGGAAAATGAAAATTAACTACACTTCATATGTGTGTGTGCCTGCAATTTATATATTTATATTAAATTTTTTTTTCAATGAGAGAAGCTTTGTCGGTGACCTCAATCCTAATAATTGTGCATTTCCACCTTCTGTGTTTCCCTGGAGAGTAAAGCCATTCTGACTAAGCACCTGCCAGGGCTGAAATACACTAACCAATTTTGTCAGCAGGCTTTTAAAAATAATGTTCTTGGGAATCTAACATGATCAACAATTCTATTGCTTTGGGGAAATAACTCATGCTTCAAACCTTGAAATTATGTTCCCAAGAAAGCCTTGTTTCTGAAGCAGGCAGCATCTGTTTTTTATTGGGGTCTTGCCTCTACCTAATTATGTGGCTGCTTTGAGAGATGAAGAACATTTCAGATAATCTGGCTGAGATAACAGGTGAACAAGGAAATTCACTTCAGTGTGAACCGGAGAGCTCTTAGAGGCAACTGTGGTTCCCTTGCTGCTGTATTAAGCCGTATGTACTGCGATGTCACATTCATTCACAAAATACTCTTACCAGGAAAGAGAAGTGTGGTAACTTTCATGAAAGCTAATTGCAAACTGGGAAGTCCACACTTTTCTACTGTGAGATGTACACAAGGCAAGAGAGGAATGTATACATTTGTTTGTTTGCTTAACAAACATTTACTGAACACCTAAGAAAGTGCCTGCCTACGGGAAGCCCAGATTAAAGCAAGCGAGACAAGCACCCTTACCAGGGCTGACGCTGCACAGCTCTGTGGGCAGAAGGTCAGTGTGAGCACCAGACGCAGATCGGGTGTGTCAGTCTCAGGACAGAGAAGTTGCTCTTCCTCCTCCTGTTCCCTTATGAGCATTTCCTGAATGACCCCAAATGCTGGGACTCCATATTGCCGACTCTAAACATTGCTTTCCATGATTGTGGCCTCCCTTCCCTACAGACCCAGGTCAAATCCTATAGACGTGAAGTTCCTTCTGAATTTCTTCCCAGTCTTCACCCTAGTGGTAATTACTTAACACAAGTGCAATGACGTTCCAGACACGTCCCACCAGATTCTCCCCAGGCCGCCTGCCACATGAGTGAGTTTCCACCTTATACGTGGGGTGGTGAGGTCCTTTTCATGACTCTCCACAGCCCTTAGGATAAAGCTTATACTATTTAGCTATATTTATCTAATTTGGTGTATTTTATTCACAGAAATTATTTATATTCTGCAAATATGCCACCATTTACATAAATTTGTGTCTCTAGAAATGGTATTTCCTTTTCCTGGAATGCCAGCAATTAGTGTTTTCACCTGGCTAGCTTATTTATCTCCTTTAAGGTTTCTCTCAAGCTCTACTTTTTACTAAACCATCCCTAAGCACCTAGTCTTGTTTGGACACCTGTCCCTACAATCCCGCTGTTTCCCTCAGCATGGGGAAGGGTGAGTGTTTTGGTTGTTTGTGTGTCTAGTTGGTTGGTATTGTTAGTATTTTGGTTTTGGTCTGTCTCAGTAACATTCTTAGGGGCAGCTGGGGCTACATTTAATATATCTTTATAGTCCTGTGTTCTTTACAGAAAAGCAATATATTTTGTAAAATGAGTGAATGAATGCTTTCCTGTCCAGTAAGAGAACTGTGTCCCTGGGAGGGTGAGATGTGGTCAGTTTATCCAGTGTCCCCACCGTGTTATGGTCTCCATGACCTCATGGCACACGGGGTGTTCACGGCCACTCCTCGACGTCCTTTCAGATTCCTGGTCTTTTTCCTGAGGAAAAGACAGATGTACGCTACAGCATCTGTGAATACACATGCACTCAACATAGAATCCTAAACAATTATAGGATTGAAAGTGTAGTATTATGCAACCATAAAAAAGATGCGATGATGTCCTTTGCAGGGACGTGGATGAAGCTGGCAATCACTACCCTTAGCAAATTAACAGGAACAGAAAACCAAGCACCGCATATTCTCACTTATAAGTGGGAGGTAAATGGTCGAGCACAGGGACACATAGATGGGAATAGCAGACACTGGGACCTGTCAAAGGGTGGCAGGCGGGAAGAGGGAGAGGGTCAGGAGAAGTAACGAATGGGCACTAGGCTTAATACCTGGGTAATGAGATAGTCTGTACAGCAAACCCTCGTGACACAGTGTACGTGTGTGAGAAACTTGAACTTGTACCCTGAACTTAAAAGTTAAAAAACAAAAGTATAGTTTACAGAATCTACTATAGTATCACACAAAAGTCAATGTTGTCCTGCCACCCATGTGCCCACAGAACCCAACTGGAGAGCTCGCAGTCCCCAGTCTATGGACTTCCTGATCTTCGTGTTCTCAAGTCTATGGACTTCCTGATCTTCGTGTTCTCAAGTCTATGGACTTCCTGATCTTCGTGTTCTCAAGTCTATGGACTTCCTGATCTTCGTGTTCTCAAGTCTATGGACTTCCTGAACTTCGTGTTCTCTGAGAAAAGCTGGGTTTTCCGTCTTCTTCCTGTCTGTGTATTCGTCACTCGGGATTTAGCCTTCCCCCACTTTTTTGTTTTTTGCTTTTCTCTTTGTTGTTGTTGAAGTCCTATATAGAAATTGGAATTGTAGAAGCTCTGTCAGTCCCTCAGTTCTCTGAAGAGCTGTCTCTCCATCCATGACAAGACTTTCTAGAGTTAGCTGAAGTTTTGAATTTTAAACTCCCAGTTCTCAATATTTCTAGGCACATTTTTGTAAAAACCAAGTCATGAGATGAGGCTGGCTTGGGGATGCTGCAGTGAATCCCACTGGGTTTGAAAGCCTCTGAAACCAGAGGACATGCCTTGAACATCCAGGCTTCTCTTTCCTCCGAATGCTGAGTCCCCTTTAAAATACCACTGCTTGCTAGGAAAACAGTCAGTTAACATAATCTCCCAGGGTCTCTCAGTCTGCTTTTGAGACTGAGACAAATGGTGAGAGCTGACTCACAAACACTTGCTTTTGAATCTGAAAATGCTACGTAATTTTAAGGTAAAAGACCCACAGTATAGCATTCACAAATAACTTTTAAACCATATGTGCCCAGATACATTGTAAATTACACTCCAGATGTGTCCTTTCCATGAACTGTAACATGTTGGAGACCTAGTCCCTTGAAACTGAGTTACTCAGTCCAATATAAAATAAAATTCCCAAACCAAAGAAAATTAAAAACGTTTGCCTGGAGACATTGCTGTGCACGGCCTGCAGTTGGACGAGGTTCACGTGGGTTTTGCTGTGAAGGAGTCTGTCCAGAAGAGGGGATAGAGAAAGGGTGATTCTTATCGCTGAACAAGGCATGTTGTTTTAATCTCACCAGAAGTTTCATCTAATTTGAAATAGAAGGCCGGGAGCGGTGGCTAACGCCTGTAATCCCAGCACTTTGGGAGGCCGAGGTGGGCAGATCATGAGGTCAGAAGATCGAGATCATCCTGGCTAACATGATGAAACCCCGTCTCTACTAAAAATACAAAAAATTAGCCGGGCGCGGTGGCAGGCACCTGTAGTCCCTCCCAGCTACTCGGGAGGCTGAGGCAGGAGAATGGCGTGAATCCAGGAGACGGGGCTTGCAATGAGCCGAGATCGTGCCACTGCACTCCAGCCTGGGCGACAGAGGGAGACTCCATCTCAAAAAAAAAAAAAAAAAGAAATAGAAAAAGTTTCACTCGTCCATTCATACTTTTTAATCAGTTAGAATATACGTAGTGACTGCTTGCTTTGGGCTGGGCATTCTTCTTGTCTCTGTGGATTCAGAGGTGAAAGGTATGGCCCTGTTGTCCAGGAATTCAGTGTAGGAAGCGGGTAATTACAAGCCATAGATATGCACATGCTGTCCTTCTAGAAGGCACATTCATGAGTATTCTCAGTTTATCTTCACGAAACTGTGGAGTCACACCCAATGCTGCATTTATTGTGCTGATCCGGAAATGAAGGGTCTGGGAGGAATTGCCTCGAGGGGCTTCCGTTCCCACAGACCCTCCTCTGCCCTTTCTTGGCTCTGCAGGGCTCAGGGTTCTTGCGAGGCCCAGCTCAGGCATGGCCGCCTCATTGCTGCCTGGGTAGGGCTCTCTGCGTGATGTCACGTGGCCTTCGTGGTGAGGGGGCAGATGAGAACTGTATTTCTTCTCTCTAATTTTGCTTAGTGTTATTTCAGTTGTATTAATCTTGTGTCCCCAATTCAACTTCACACTGCCTGAAGGTGAGTTCATGCCTTGAATATCTTTATTTTTTCATATCGAACACTGCAGATTGAAGCTGGGTGCCTGATGGACACCCGCTCACGTGCTTCTCTGTGAGTATCTGCATCGTCTCAATTGCAAGCATGCACTTCGCTGAGAATCACTGTTGCCCCCGATGGGGTCCTGTCCTATGGACTATCCCTGTCTAGCTGGGAACTCGGTGCCAGGAGCTCAGCTTGCTCCAACGCTTCCCATCCTACTAAGTTCTACCCTGACTACATTGGTAGGTAACACCTCTTTTCCTGCAATACTTAAATATTGTTTCTACCTGCACCTTCGGCAGCTATGTGGCAGACATTTAATCATTGTTAGGCAAAAAAGACCTAAAGATATTCTGTTAGCTACTGCACCCTGCCTGGATTCCCCAGGCCACATGTCTTGGAGAGCCCCACACAGATTCAGATATTGTTATTGCTTCTATCCATTCTGCTAAACTAAGTCATGGTTAATAAAAGATGAGAATTGGTAATTTCCAAGTTTCTAAGAGTTTAAAGTTATAGGAAATAAAAGACATGATGTATTCCTCAGAGTAGGCTCACTATTGTAATAACATCTCCGAATTTCAGTGGCTTACCAAACTAAGACATGGGCCAGATGAGGGCTGTGCTCCACACCACCGCCCAGGAATCTGGGATCCTCCCCTGGGCTCCAGTATCTTCGTGGACGTCTGCAGGTGGATATAAATGAGGCAGCTGAGGGGAACTGGTGGGATTTCAGAGGAGATCTAGAGGTGGTGGCCATCGCTCTCCCTCACAGTCTCCTGGCCACGATTTGGTCACACAGCTGCACCTCACAGCGAGGGGCTGGGGAACGCAGCCTCACCCCATGTCCAAGAAGAGGAGTGCCATGCCATGGTGAGAATCTCCACTCCTGAAGAGCACATGGTTAGTGATTTACACACCCTGATGTTGTTGTTCAGGGTCTCCTCCCACCAGGGGAGACAGCGGAAAACGGTGTGCATTGCTCACGGTGAGGAAGCTGGTTCCTTGGCTGGTCTGTGGGTCACACGGCTCATCTCCATGGGGACAGCGGCCACTCTTCACCATGCATCTTATTGCTGGATTGCAACGGGAGCCATGCCATCGATGCTTTGGGCAAAACAGCTCATGTGTGGCTCCTCACCAGCTGTGTGCTGTGGCACAGATGCCCCACGAAGCTTATAGCTGGGTGTCTTCACCTCACAAAGCCATTTCCAGCTGGACAAGCCGGGCTCTTGGTGCTAATGTATCTGTAAAAGGCAAAGACCCTCTCGTCATTCCATGAGCCACATGATGGTGGTATGTTTTTATGCCTGTCTCCCATAACAGGTGACATCATTGAGAATGAATAGCGGGGGTATCCAATAGCTGTTACTTTGAAGTAAAAGGATTTCACCGATCCAGCTGCAGTGGGTCCCTAAACCAAGGGTTGCTTAACACGCAAACTCACAAGTTGCATCATGGCCATGGAGTACACTGGACTCAGCACCAGGACCCCGTCTGTCCTCACCAGCTATGTGTACGCCTTGGTGAGCTCCTTAAATCTAAACACTTGAGTATCCTTATTTGTCAAAAGAGGATTCGAATTTTAACCCTGGAGAGCCAAAAATACAAGAATTGCTTAATGAAGGTGTTGTTGAGAAGCGATAAACTGAAAGGTGAATCAAAGCCCCACGGCAAATGCGAATGGCTTGACGATGCAGGAAATGCTTTCATCCTGGAACATCTGCTGTCCTGCCCAAGTCAGGTCTGTGTCTCTGGAGGTGCACACGGAGCTGTCCCTGGTGGCAGCCTCTGCCAAGGACTGCGTGACCCCGGGGGCAGCCTCTGTTGAAGGCTGTGTGTTCCTGGTGGCAGCCTCTGCTGAGGGCTGCGTGGCCCGAGTGCACATCCTGCCTCTTCCTGACTTCCTCTCTCTACTTCCCACTCTTACCCGGCACGTGATAATTATCTGAATATTAGGATTTGGATTTCTATCTAGACACATGTGATTTACCCGTTAATCAGACACCACCCACATGAATTATTATTAGAGGAATATTTAACAAAAGCTACATAAAAACAGTTTTTGAAACTATTTAGACTTCTCATAACATTCTTAAAAACCAAAGTTCAGTGTGTCTCCCAGAATGAAATAAAATTACCCTGTTTTGCAGATGGTTTTGGGTTGCTAATACAAAATGAAGGATCAGTTTTCAAGCCTGAAAGACAGTGAATGTACGAAACAATTTCCTAATAAATTCATTTATTCACGCACCCATTTCTTCACGTGTCCATCTGTGCATTCGTCACTTACTGGACGCCTCCTGATCACTAGCGCCCACGACAGGCGTTTCCCATCCGGCGAGGTGTACGGCCTGACTCACGCCCACGGGGACTCATGGCCCTGAGAAAGTACATACAGAAATAACATTCTAAAACAAGTTCCATGAGCTTATTCCATGAACCTAGCAGGTTCCATGAGCTCATGTTGCAGGGGTTGGAGACTGACTGAATTGGGAGCGTTGGCCCTCGGGGTGTAGAGTCCAGTCAGGGGTCAGGGAGACTGCTGGGGCTGCTTCTGCTGCTGTTCTGGGGCAAATCTAGGACTCAGCAGAAGACATTTTAATTTTCCTCCCACTTGAGAAACCCTCATTATTGTTCAAATGCCTCCCCCACCTCCACCACCTCAACAATCACCTCTGTGGCCAAGGTGGTCAGAGTGGAGGTGGGCAACTTCCTCCTGGAACCCAGTCATGGCAAAGGACAACCACGAATCCTGGCCGGGTCCAATCCAGGCTCATCGCGTCAGGAACAGCAAGAAGCAGGAGAGTCTGCAATGAACATATGAAATTGTGGAGGCTGGGAAAGGGGTCAGCACAGCAAATAAAGGAGGAAATATTTCCACTGACGGGCTGTTTCTCAACTGAAACGTGCCTTTCAGATGTGTAAGCTTTAGTCATGCTTATCACAATAATGGAATTTTACAGATGAAAAAAAAAATGGGCCTAAAGAGTTAGGTGAGTTGGCCGTGGAATGTGGTTAGTTCATGGGGAGGATGGTGTGGACTGAAGTCTGTCCTAGCAGGAAAGTTTATCGTGCTTCCCACATGTTTTATCTTTCTTTTGCTCTCCTTCCCTGGCTTCCAACAAAGACCTTTTCTCCTTTTAAGTCGTGTCTTAGCTCATATGAGTTAGACAGCTGGTAAAGCTGTTTTCCCCAAATTTCCCGTTCACTCGCTCTTTGCCAGGCCTGAGTGTCCCCACGATTTTGTTGAAGCTTAATCTCCAATGCAGTAGCCTTAAGAGCCGGGCCTTCAGGGGGTGATTAGGTCATGAGGGCTCCTCCCTCGTGAATGGGTGGAGCTTATACATGCTTACAAAAGAAGCTTCACACAGCACTGGGGAGAAACCTGTTCCATGGTGAAAAGTACAGCTTAACACACCTGTGTGATGGTTTGAAGGCAGGGTTGGAAGCCTCAGAACGTGGTGTTCTCGGGGTGAGTTCACCATCACCCACAGCTACGATGGAGTAGAAGACTCAATCATAAAAATAACAGATTTTTTTAAGCCAAATTATGGAAGCCTGAGGCCATAAAGGCAATGCTAAATGATTGTTGTACAAGAACACACAACAACAAAGTTGAACAGACTTGAATGTAAAGTTTCTCACCATGACTTACTATAATATATTACATTATCAAGGAACATGCAAATGAAATGTGCTTTTCTAGTTTTTCGGACGCCATTCTCTCAGTCTCTGTAAGGCTTGGGAAGCAGCCAGCCTGAAGGACAACGAGGCCGTGTCTGATCATGGGGTGCTACTGAAAAAAGTGACAGAAATGTTGGAATGATGTACGATATCCCCAGCGCTCTGAATAGAGGAGAGCTGCCTCCATTTCCAAGGCGAGAGGTGGGTTTGGCCGAGGTGGGCCCAGGGCTACGCCTGGCGCGGCTGTGCCTTAGCATTCAGCTGATGTTGGTCTCTTCACTCCGGGGCCCAGGCCTCGCCTCTGCTCCTCGCCTTTGCTTTCTCTCAGAACCGAGCCCGAGTCTCCTTCTCAGCTGCTCTCTCATGGTAGGAATCCCACTCAGCAGCAGGGCGCTGTGCCGGCATAGCACCACGTGACCGGGAGAAACAAGCAGGGATGTGCCTGGGGAGCCTCTTCTGGGGCCCTGCTTACTGCCATCACAGGCACCCTAGGGGCATCCTTCGGGGTGCTGTCACGGGCTCTAGCCCCACAAGCAGGGTTGGAGCCGCCACCACATCTGTCCAAGTGACATTAAACCTTGCAAGCCTTTCTTTCCTACTTCAGTACATGGGTGAAATGAGATAACCCATCTCATGCATGAGAGTGCCAGTGGGTGTCCCTGCAGTTCCCTGGCAGGACGGTGGCCCCATCTCATGCATGAGCGTCTTGACAGGTGACCCTGTAGCTCCCTGACAGGGCTCCGCAGGCACGCAGGGGCCCCGCAGGCAGATGTGAGACTTGTCCCCACCCAAATCTCACATTGAATTCTAGTCCCTAGTGTTGAGGCCTGGTGGGAGGTGGTGGGGTCATGGGGGTGGAGTTCTCATGAATGCTTTAGCACCACCTGCCTTGGTGCTGTAAAGTGAGTGAGTTCCCAGGAGATCTGGTTTTGAAAAGTGTGTGGCACCTCCCTTCTTGCTCTTCCTCCTGCTCCAGCCATGAAAGGCAAGTTGGCTCCCGCTTCACCTTCCGCCATGATTGGAAGTTCCCTGAGGCCTCCCCAGAAGCAGAAGCCTCCATGCTTCTTGTACAACCTGTGGACCTATGAGTCCATTAAACCTCTGTTCTTTAAATTACCCAGTCACCAGCATTTTTTTGTAAAAGCAATGTGAGAACAGACTAATACACTGGGCCATATTCACTCATCCTCTAGGCAAGACATGTCTCGTAACCATCATCAAAGATTACATTTGGATTTTAATTCTGTTCAGCAAAGGGTGTAGAAAGTGTTGTGCCAGGTGCTGGTAAAGACAGGAAAATAACTGAGCCACACAGGTGCTCTTGGGCAGGAAGCAGCACTGCATGGATCTGACCCATGCAGCTGGCTCCCCGCTGCCCTTTGGCCAGTGGCTCCAGCCCTGCCCCAGTTTGCAAGGCTTCCACCCCACTGTTTGAGGAGGGCCTGCCAGGGGCACAGCAGAGCAAGGTCAGTGGCCGCCAGTGACAGTGGACAGGGAGACGTGGGCATAGGTGAGCCATGCTCATCTGAATGCCATTGAGTCAGGGAAAACAGCTGGTGGAAAGGAAAAGGACAACATAATGGAGTTAAACACTCTGCAAATCGAGCTTTGATGGAAGAACTCTAAATAGCAGGCGGTAAACAGAAATCTCTTTTATAAACGGGCTGTGGGCCGGTGGCAGAGACGGCAAATGGATGGTCCAGGCAAGGGCTGGTAAACAGGAAGCCGCAGCCACCCCGAGCGTGAGCTTGAAGGGCACACGGAAGCATCACTTTCCCCCAATTTCTATTTTTTAAAATTTGAAGTAGAGCTGCTGTAATAACCAAATCAAACTAGCGGACAAGGGAACATTTTGTTTCATTTTTATGTGTAGTGAGGTCCCTTATTGTGCACTGGATGACCTATAGGAACAATGAATTCCATGATAAAAGAAGACTCAACAATCAAGCCGTGCATTTTAGTTTTAATCACTGTATTTTTTGCTTGTTTTCTTCACTGGAGAGAGGAAGTCTGGTTATCACAGCCTGGTGTGTTCCTTTCCCTGGCCACATGCTTAAATACAAAGATCCGGAGCGCAGGCCCTTGTCTGGACCATGCAGGGGAAGAAGTAAGACTCACTCACATCCTGGGCTCAGGATCCTGCAGCCTGTGGGGTGACGAGATACACACAGGACTGTGTCCGCGCCAGGGGGAGGTGACGCTGCAGGCAGGAGCAGGAGGGGCGCCGCAAAAGGGCCCTAAGCGGGCGCCACTCCCAATCATGACCCGTCCCTCCGAAGGTGCTGTTAAAACCATGAGGGCACAGAGAAAAAACACAATACTCAGCCCCTGGGAAACTGAAATTGCCAGATAAGCTACTATCTGAGTTTAACAGAAATTTCAGAAAATAAAATAGGGATGAAATATAATCGTTAGTGGATCACACAGGCTTCAACTCATGAGAAACAGCTTCCTGTTTTTCTCTTAAATTCTCTGACCACGTAGAAGAACAGAGTGGGACAGGACGTCCTCACATACATCCTACAAGGACAGCTCCAGAAACCACAATGGGCGAGGAGGGCTCGGGTGGCAGCTGACTCTCACGGCTCTGTGGATCTCAATGCTCCGTGAGAACGTAGCCCAGCTCATAAAAGTGACTGTAAGATCTGTCTCCTCACAGCAGAGATGAAGCAGTGCCACCAACTGTGTATCTCTTGACTTCCTATTATTTGGGAAAAAAAAGTCTCCTCATATTTAAGGTGCTCCAAGTTGGGTTTTTTGTTCCACAAAGGTGAATTATTTTTACTAATTCAAGAGGATAGAAGCATTAAATAAAAAGTAACCATTTGAAATCTAAAAATATCAAACAATTTTTATAAGCATAACGTGAAGTGATTGGATAACCAAAGTCAATACGTTTGACTAGATAGATGTCAGTTCACAAGCCCTGATCTGATGAAGGTCACCCATGCATGACTGGCCGGGGGGCTGCGCTCCCACACTACTCGCGGAGTATGAATCCGTGTGGCCCTTTGCATGATCAAAACTCAACGTGCATGATCACATGAGCTTGCATACCTTCTCCTACCCTTCGTTTCTATTCCTAAATATACACCTGAGAAAAATTCTAGCACACTTTTGAAATGAAATATACAGATAAAAGGAACTGCTTTCAGAAGTACAATTTGTAATGGTTTACATTGGTGAAAAATATTGGGACATCTGAGAATGTAAAAAGGACATATAAACATTTTAAGTACATTTACACAGTATAGTGTGTACATTAGTGAAAAGAATAGACTATAGTAGCTCATGGATAAATGTTAGAGACAGTATTGAGTGAAACTTTATCACTTAAGACTATATAAAATACAGTGTGTTTATAAAGTTCAAAAATGGCAACTTAAAAATGGGTAATTGTGGTATAAGCAAGTCTAAGTTACATTGGGGAGGGGAGTCCTTGTTGGGTTTGCTAAGCCTGAGGCTCAGGGGCACCTTTGTCACCTTCCATGATTTTCATGCGAACATTAAGACTCCATCATCGTACAGTACATGGGGTCCCTAATTGAAAAGGTGTCAGTGTGCCGTCTTAGTTTGGCGAGGTTCATGGAAGGCAGTATTTATTTTTTAATCTGCCTATTATTTTGGGTAAAAAGCCAAAAGAAAAACTTATCTTTTGAATATTAGTCCTTATCGAACTTGAATCTTCTCAAATGTAGGAACCTCCTGAGTATTTTGTTAAAATTCAGATTCTGGCTCAGCAGGTCTGGGTGGGCTCTGAGATTCTGCATCTCCAGCCAGCCTCCAGGAGGGTTCTCTTGCCACGCTTGGAGTCACCAGGCTGTGCACAGAAGCTCTTCAGAACGTGGAGAATTCTAGCCCCTTCCCATGTGAGCACAAGGAACGGTGTTTAGTGAAAAGACAAAACTGGACCCATTCCTCACAGTGTATCCTAAGATAATCTCCAAATGGATCATATCGAAATGCAGGAGATGAACCTCTCTACAGAAACATAGATCTATTATTTTATTCCGCATGACTCAAAATCTAGAGGCAATAGAGGAAATGTGGTAGGTTTAATTATATGAAAAATATCTGCATGGTAAAAAGCATAAGCTAATGATAAATGGAAAATATTGACAAGTTATATCACACACAAAGTGTTAGCAGTCCATCTACATTAAGAACTTCTAAAACCACAGAACAGAAAGATCAGTAAGCACACAAAAATACATTAAGCATACGAACATAGCGTTCATAAAGAAATGGTTTTTTTAAATACTGAACTTCATTCATTGCAAGAAAAACACAAATTAAAACTAAACTAAAATACAATCATCTCTTTAAAAAAGTAGCCTCTTCTGTTGACTATAAGACAGGGCGTTCTTTTACAAGCTGGTGGGAATGCAAAATGCTAAACTGGTGTGAGTGGGAAGTTTCGCAATATCTGGCCAAATATTATATCACTTTTCTCTAGAAAAAGCAATCCTACCTCCGGGGATGTAGCCTCCTGAGCACAAACAGTAGACGACGTATGGGGCTCAGTTTGCTATAGAATTGCAAGTAAACAAGCTAGAAAACAGCCTGCCTGTCCCAGGTTGTGTCCTGGGTATGAGATTGAAGAGGAAGAGATACAGCACTTTCACACAACGTAAAAATATGCAGTTACAAAAATGAGTGAGAAATATCTCTAGCGTATGCTAAGGGAAAAAACGAGGAAGAAAAGCATGTAAAATATTGGAAACATTTGTCCATGAAAAGAAGAAATAGACATGCTTATTTGCGTATATTAGAAAACATGAAATGGTAAGTTGCACAAACTGTTCCCTGGAACCCATCACCCTGTTGTCATGACTATGGATCCACAGTTCCTCCAGCTTCATCCGTAATTCTCCCTTCGTTTTCTGGAGAAGACGTGTCAGGCATCTATCAGTCTCCCAGGTCTGCGTGAAGAATCCCCGCAGACGAGGTGGCTAAAACAACAGAAATTTATTTCCCTTCAGTGCTGGTGGCCTGAAGTCTGAGATCAAGGTGTTGGCAGGGTTGGTTCCTTCCCAGGCTTTGGGTGAGAACCTGTTCCAGGCCCTGCCCAACTCCCAGTGGCTGCCGGCCGCACTTGGAGCTCCCTGACTTGTAGACGTGCCCTCCAGTCCCCACCTCAGCCTCCACACAATGGGGCTTCCTGCATCCTCTGCACCTGAGCCCAAATTCCCTCTTTTTATTAGATACGACTGGCGAGTCACACTGGAATTAAGGCCCACCCTGACCCAGAGGACCTCATCTCAACTTTATAACGTCTGCAAAGTCCCAATTTCTAAATATAGTCACATTCACAGGTAACATAGGGAAGGTCTTCAATATATCTTTTTGGGGAACACAATTGTACCCACCCCAGACATCACATTATTTCATCTGTACTTTTGTATATAGTTTAATTCTTTCTTTTTTGTTTTTGGTAGAGATGAGGTCTTGAACTCCTGGCCTCCCAAAGGAGGAACTACAGAAGCATTTAGTGATTGTTAATTCTTAATAATAGTTGTTATTTGTTACTGTAGTATTATCATGTATCAGTTGCAAGTTAAAAGTGTACATATTCTTAATTTACTATTTTAAATTTACCACGTTTTCTTGCTCCACAGATAAATTGGCAATTATTCTTTCCTTGACCTTCTTACAGGAATGCTTAAAATCTGATTTTGTTTTCTGAAAATTACCTTGCAATAATGTTCATACCAAGAGTCATTCACGATTTTGCAAGTGTGTTGGTGGTTGGTTGGTTTGTGGGTCCACAACCACATACTCCCTTCCTCCTTCGCTGCATCCTTGCTTCCTTTCTAAAGACACAAACAATCATTCTTGGGCTAGGTTCACTTCTCTCATCTTTCCTATTTCATGCTCAAGATTTCATTAAAAGCAAAAGCACATTGTGGCTTTACCATTTACAGTCTGTCTCTTTTCTAACGACCTCTTAACTCCCCTTTGTTCCTCCACAGTTCCAGCAGCAGAGTTGGCTGGTCTGCTGCACAAGCTGGGCCTCTCCTGGGCTCATATGGGGTTCCTGCTGTGCTTGGCACCCATGGCCACTCACCTTTCTGCACCCTGCTCTACGTCAAAGACCATTTTCAGTTAACACTTATGAAAAGCTCAGTGATGATGATGATTTTCTTGAAATTATTTTTAAAGCAACAACTAATACTTGGAAAGTGATACATTTCAATGTTGAAGACACTGAAATTCAGTAAACTTTATTCAAACATATTGCATGACTTAAATTTGCACTTTCCAAACAAAAATGTTACACCTAACAGTTCATACCTTCGACCATTTTTCATCTTTCTTTCCTTCCTTCCTTCCTTCTTTCTTTCTCCTTCTTTCTTTCTTTTCTTTCTTTCTTTCTTCTTTTTTTTCTTCTTTCTTTTCTTTCTTTCTTTATCTCTCTCCTGCTCCTTCCTTCCTTCCTTCCTTTTTCTTTTTTTTTCTGAGACAGGGTCTCACACTGTCGCCCAGGCTAGAGTGCAGTGGCGCAATCATGGCTCACTGCAGCTTTGACTTCTGGACTCAGATGACCCTCCCACCTCTTTCCTGCTCTCCCACCTCCCCATGTATCTGGGATAGAGTGAGACTTTTTCTCAAAAATATGCATGTTACAATATGTGAATTTGAATATTAAATGTATTTTAAAACTCAATAGTAACCTCAACAGTTATTTTGAACTTATGCTAACAAAAGGCCTTTTTAGGGAGCAATATTTTTTCTTGGCATTATTTAAAAATCTAGTACATAAAGCAAAGAATCCCAGCTTTTAGTTAGTTTTATTATTGTTTTTAAATGATTGACAGAGACTCGCCCCTACTGCTTGCATCCTGGGTGGGCTGCACCCACCACCAGCCCCCAGGTGGGTGATAAAGCAGAGTGTTAATAGAAGGTGGGAGACTTTTCTATGAAAGAATAACCTAGAGTTACAGATTATTTTCTTATGACTTTTTGGAAACAGTGGGTCAAAGTGTATAGATATTTTCTGTAAAATGACAGCTAGAACTACAGAACTGCTTTTCAAAACTTGTATACTACTTTATAGAGCAACTAGTGTGCATTAAATGAGCCTACCTTCATCAACACAGTTTTAAAATTTTGTTTTATTGATTCCATATCCTTTATTACCTTTTACTTCATTGTTAATACCATTTAACTTTATAGATAAATTGACATTTTTTTCCCCTGTACCTGAGATTTAGGCAATATTATCTTTTTTTTTTTTTTTTTTCAGGGAGAAAACCAAGGCATGGAAAAGTTGCCTCACAGCCTGGGTCATGCAGCTGGTTTCTTCATGCACATCTAATTTCATGACTTCTGCCTTAAGTCTCTGTGCACAAAGCTACTTGCACCACCGACAGTCTGTTCTTAATTAGTGATCCATTTCCAATAGCAAAGTACAATTCTATTAATGGGTCTCCTTGGGACATTAATGTGATTTCTGCTCTGCCATTTCCTTCCTCTTGTTCCTTCAGACCATTTAATATTTCATATTGGTAATTAGCAAATTCTTCTTATTTAGTGTTAATTTTAAACATTCCGTCTATTTTTGTAAGACCCTTTTTCAGTAAATAAGATAACCATAATTTCTTCTAAATGTTCACTATGTTCCTTTTATAGACACAAGACTACTGTGTTGCTCTGAAGTCACATAGACTTCTCCCACTGTGTTTTTTTCTAAAGTAGTTGAGTTTTCCCAGTCAAGACTCCGCTCCACTGACCATCTGGCATGTACCACTGAGCTCTCACTGTGTGCATGGATGGAGCTCCCAGTGTGTGTGTGGATGTCTCACTGAGCTTCCACTGTGCGTGTAGCATGAGTAGTGGGGTAAGCAAGGTGAAGGGAGCTCCTAATTAGCACGGATGGAGCCAGATTCAAGACTAAGGAGGAAAAAGGATCTAACAATCCTTAAGAGCCTACTATGTGCCAGGCACTTTCCTCACAATTCTTGTGAACTACTGTGCTTTACCCCGCTTCTGTGGATGAGGAAACTAAGGCACAAGGAAGTGAAGGACGTTGGTGGATTTGACGTCCACCTTTGTGCTCCCAAGCAGTTTTTTGTTTCTCACCATTAGAATTGACCACCTTGCATTACGTTTTATTTCTAAATTATCACAAATCCCATCTCTGTTTCTCAGGTTCTCAATCAGAGGCAATCTTGCCCCCAGGGAACATTTGGCAAACGGAGATACTCTTGTTTGCCCCAACTGGTGGAGGAATGTGACTGGCATTGAATGGGTGGGGCCAAGATCCTACTCAACACCCTACCGTGCACGCAGTTTAAAACAAGGTTAGACAAATTAAATTTAACAGAGTTTAAGTGAGCAAAAACGAGTCATGAGCCAAGAATCACTGAGGACAAAAACAGGCGCACGGTGGGCAGGGAATATTTATAGCAGAAAGCAGAAGTGACTGCAGAGATAGCCTGATTGGTTACAGCTCTGGCTCGCGGAGACGCAGCCACCTGTCACCGGAATACACGCCTGTGTCAGCTTGCAGTTTGTTGACATGCTGAGTTAGGCTGAGGCCTCAAAGTACGGAGGCAGCTTTAGCCAATTTAACCTAATTTAACACCACGACGGTGCCCGCCACAAAGAAACATCCAGCCTAAACTGCTGAAAGTGCCAAGGTTGGAAACCCTGAAATATGTGTACATATATCCCATTTAAACTTCCTGTCATTCTCCATTTAACTTTCCAGAGTCAAGTACTGTCAGTAGTTGGAGTAAGCCCTTCCCACTTTCTGTCTGCTATGTTTAATCTCTATTCTCTCTCCAAATGTATTTCTGATTAAAAATGAGATCATGCTATGAATCCAGGTCTGTAACTAGCTGCCTTTTGCTTCAAATGCATCATCGACATTTTCCATGGAACTCTTTCATCTTCCACTCGTTTTCTGGGGCGCAGCGCGTGCCATTCCCTCAGTTCTGCGTAAGCTGACCCAGCTGTTCCCTGCTGGTGGGTGTGCGGTTCATTTCCCTTTTGAAAGCTGCCTCCCACATGCATCTCCAGGTCCTCATTTGGCGGGTCTTGGGGCAGCGTCTCTGCAGGTTCCCTTGCACGAGGCACACACCAGGTGAGAGGAGCGCCCGGCCACAGCTGGGCTCACACCTTGGTGCCGGGCTGCGGCGCTTCTGCTTCTGGGAACTGTCTTCACCTGGGGTTCTCCCTACTGGATTGAATGCATTTCCCCCTGTTGAATGTTGGGGCTCGAGTCGTTGAGAAATGTCCTTTTGCCTGTTGTATATGTTGCAGGTTTCTCTCTTCATCCGCCAACGGGGCATTTTCATGGCCTGTTGATAGCGTTTGGTTACAAGATTGGGCTTTTCCATCGTTACATTTCCAGCATCAAACATGAGACCCGGCATGTGGGGGGCACTGGCAAATGTTTATTAGGTAAATTGACAAAGTTCCATGTCAGTGGAATAAGACATTCCAGCCCCCTTGGCTCCAAGGCAGTCCGCAACAGAGTAGAGGCAGTGAGGACACAGGAGGCTCAGTGCGGTGCACTCCAGGTGGCCTCTGACAAAACGCAACACGCAGGATCTTTATTATCTTTACTTGGATTAGTGTCCCCTGTACATGGCTGGGCCTTCAGGGAGCGGTAACTTGAGATCAGATTGCTGCTGACTTCTGCCAGTTGCTGATGTTGCCTGGCACATGGGTTAGCTGGTATTAGCTCTTTCGAGCCAACAAATGGATATGCCTCTGCAAGGGAAAATGTACATAATGTTGAAAAGAGACACACACATTCTGTTTTTATCAATAATTTGCAATGTAGATATGAGTTTTCCGACTCCTTTTTCTTCAAGACTCTTTACATATAATTAGAATCTTTGTTTTTAGTGTTCTATATAATGCATCAAAATACCCAGAAATATGGAGAAGGGGAGGTCTGAGGAAGAGAGGAATGTCGAATGGTATGTTTAGATATTTCACAGCGGAACTCTTCGTGTGACATATGCATTTATAAAAAGTACCACTTTCTACATCATCTTGCTCTAACAGTGAGGGGAAACGGTTTCTGCAGAGCTCTCAGAACTCAGGGCTCTAAAACCACTTTGTGACCTGGACACCAGGGAGACAGTTGAGCTGAGCCGCCTCGTGGGAGAAGTGGCCGCTGGTGCAGTGGACAGGGCAGGAGTCCTGGAGGCACAGAGCTGGGTGCTAGGACCCTGCATGGGGCACTGCTAGGCCAGGCCAGGACAACTGGGGGCTGCCATGCAGGGCAGGCTCCTCTCTGAGCCAGAAGATTTGGATGCGAGCGGCCACCACTCCAGGCCCCCCCCATAAAGCTGACTGAGGTGCTTTTGTGTCCTGTTCGTATCGTTCCCTACTTACTAACTGCACATGAGCTAATTTGGGTCTTGGAGATACTCTCTGTAGCAGAACAAACTGTACTTTCGAAATCCTCACTGATGCCTGAGAACAAAAGGCCAGCCAGCGTGAAGTACAGCATGAGCCATACTCGCACCCTGTTCGGGTTGCGCAGTTCAAGAATGCTGGCTGCAAAGTCTTGCCAAGCTCCTTTTCCAACAAAATGTTCTTTTTGGTCTGAGAATGACCATCCCATCATGCAGCAAACTAAGCGTGATGGTCATTTCTGCATCTGCTGGGCTGGGCTGCAGTGCCAGTTACTTAATCAGATACTCTGCTAGGCATTGCTGTGAGGCTATTTTGCAGACTGACTGCCTCTGAGGGGGCTGACCCTTGATAATCTGTGTGGGTCTCATCCAATCAGCTGAGGCCTGAAGAGCGAAAACCGAGGTTTCCTGTAGAATAAATTCTGCTTCCAGACGGCAGCAGCATCCTGCCGCGTTTCCAGCTTGCTCTCTCGCTCTCAGACTTGCCAGGCGCACCCCACGATTGCACAAGCCAATTCCTCAAAGTAAATCTCTCTCTCTCCTTCTCTCTCCATATGTATACATATTCTCTATATGTATATACACACCTTCATTCTCTCTAAATACATACATATCCCTCTCGTGGGCTCTGTTTCCCTGGAGCACCCGGGCACCCTAGCCTAACGGACTGCCACAGTTTAGTGTAGACTCTTCAGTGTCTCCTGCCTGTGATCTGCTTTTCTAAGAGTGGGTCTACAGCTTTGTTAACCCAACGAATCTCCATACCCAGTGCTGTTTACAGCAAGTGCCACCTGCTCAGGTGAGTCGGCAGCAGGTAGATGGAGCACGCAGAGCCCAGGCCTCGGGGAAGCAGGTGGAGCGGAGGGCGGGGGGTGCTCGGGGATTGAGGACAGGGCGCCGTCTCTTCCCGAAAGACACGAGATAGGAACGTGAAGACCTCCCTTGAGAAATGGGCTGTGGGGGCTGTGCCCAGCGGGACAGGGCAGCTGCTGGGTGGGCTTCGGGGCTTGTGGAGACCACCGGCAGTCAGACGGCAGACATTGGGGACGAGACGCTCCCGCCCCATCTCACCTTTCAGCCCTTGGAGCCCTTCTCCCATTTTCCTGCCCTGCCTATGGGCTGGCATCTCCATGCTTTCCTCTCTTATGAGAACCTGTCCCCACTACAGAGTATTGTGACAGTCACGGGAGGTCCTGGAATGACTGAAAAGAAGGCAACACTGTCTGGATGTTCCTGTCATATTTTAGCATCTTCGTGGCGTCTCCAGACCCCAAGAGTCAGGCTCCGCCCAGGTCCAAGTCTGGCTCGAAACAGAAGCCTTCACAGACATTTCACGACAAAGGCGTTCAGTTGCCCTTTTGATTTCATCCTGCTGCCCTCACCACCCTGACCAACATCCCGGCGAGGGCCAAAGAGGAGGCAGCACGAGTCTGTGTCTGTGCAGTGCCTTGTTTTGAAAAATACTACAATAGCTTCAGAACTGTGTGTTGAGGCCACTTACAGGCAGCATCCCTGGGAACCGTGTTCCTGTAAGGATGCAGACAGCCACAAAGACAGGGTCTGGCTTTCCGACGGAAGCACGTGGGGAGTGCCGTGCTCTATGTCACTCAGGTTTTGTAGCCCTGCAGCCCCAGCTCGGCTGTCTCCCTCCACCCTCCTGACAGCCCGACTTCCAGGCCAGTTTCCACACACAGCTCCTGTTTACTGTGGCGTGAACTCTGTGTCCTGGAAGTAACATCACAACTGTGCTGTACGGTAAAAGAGCATTTTCACTCACAAAGAAATTAGGAGAAGCAGGGAAATTATCAAGGGTCAGCTTCTCAGAAGCAGTCACTTCTGCAAAATACCGTCACAGCAACGCCTAGCTGAGTGTTTGGTTAAGTAGCTGGGGCTGCAGCCCAGCCCAGCGGACACCGAAACGACCATCACACCGAGTTTGCTGTGCTATGACATGGTCACTGGGAGCTCCCCCCACAGCTGTGTGCACACGGGTGAGTCTTCAGTGGCACTTTCCACCCCCACAAACTGCCCCTCCACGCCCACCTCCTCGGCCCTCATGCTGGTCTCTAAATTGGCTGGGGGATTTGAGGAGGGAACTCTGCCAATCATTTGGATATTGACTTAGAGAATCACAGACAGACTCACAGACAGCCTTCCCCGGAGAGAGGGCCACTTCCCAAGTCACCGAGCAGCTTGGTGAGCAAGGTGAGGCCCTGGCCTTTGTGCCTCCAGGCTGCCCACTATCACCTCCACACCTGTGCAGCTCTGCTCCAGGCCACGCCTCCCTTCACTTCCAGGGTTCCCTGCGTCTCGTCACTCACAGCGTTTCCACATTGGCCAGTGGGCATCATCTTGGGCCCCTCCTTAGATCCACAGACCGGAACCTGCCTATTAGCAAGGGCGCCGGCAGCTCCTCTGCAGACTGAAGTCTGAGCCGCTTGGCACATAGCACTCGCTTGGCCCGTGCCCAGCCTGCACTGTGGGTCATGTGTTCATATCTTACCAACCCAGGTGGGGCCAAGGTCTGTGCAGGAAAAATCCCACCCCGTGTGTCCTTAAATCCCACCCCAGCTTTCCCAGTGTTTGTTCCATGACGTGTATTTGAAAGCCGTTAGTAGCCAGGATGGTCTTGATCTCCTGACCTTGTGATTCGCCCGTCTCGGCCTCCCAAAGTGCTGGGATTACAGGCTTGAGCCACCGCGCCCGGCCACATGCATGGTTTTAAGTGACTTATTTTCAAGAGACAGTCTTTTACATCTATTATTTAAAAAGCAGCTAACTTTTCTCAAAATGCACACATAATACAGAAATGGATTGAGGTGAAATTAAAGGTAATTTGAGAACTTTGTACATTATATTTTAATTTGCAGTAAACGGTTTCTCTTTCATTGTATAGCCCTTCAAAAACAGAGTTCACACTTACGCCAAACTTAATAGAGCTCAGCTTCTGTAATAGAATGAGAAACCGCCGTGATAAATCATTCCTGTCACCGGGAGAGGGCGGGTGCTTCCCGTTAGCCTTTCTGATGGCTGATGGTTCCATGGAATTCTTCTAGGAAATACTCAGAAGGTTTCTGAGTGTTGTGAAGGTAAAAAGGATGGTGTTGCAGTTGCAACAAATCATCACCCACAAAACTGATTTTTAAAATCCCAGCCCAAGAAGTTTTTCTACACCTGTTGAGGATTGCGCAGCCCGAGGAGAAACAGGATGCACCCACTTCCCTGAAGTCCCATTGTGGGGGGCTCTGCTCACCCTTTCTGAGTCTTCTGGGCTATCTTTGAACTCACGTCTTTTTAACAAAGAGAGATACCTGTTTGTTTTACTTTTCAGAGTTAGGCACACAATACCAGCTACTTTAAAGTGACTGATAACAGCATTTGCCTGGCATTCTCTATGCACCGGCCTCTGTGCAAAATGCCCAGTGGGTTCTCTGTTGTTGTTTATGTGCACTGCTTTGTTATAAACGGTCTACAAAGGATACAAAGGAAAAGATGCCAGGGCGAGGCTCGTGGGCGGGTGCTGAGTTTCCACACCCTTTCCAGCCACCCCAGGAACCTCCAAGTGCTCAGCTGTCCTGAGCTCCATTTACGTTCTCTTTACAACAGTGTGGGGCTTAGGTAACCTGAAGGCCCGAAGAAGTATTGGATCCTTTTTAAACGGAGGAGGAACCCGAGACAGCCCTGGCAACTTGGCCAAGGTTGCCCACTTGCAGCAGAGGCAGAATCTGAACCCAGACACGGCTCTGGGATTTGCTCTGCATGAGGTAAAGATGGGCTTGGGTGGAGCCTCCCATTCCATGTGTGCCCTGCCTCTTCCACTGTCAGAAGCTACGTTCCCCGCATCAGGCTGGAGCCCCTGCGCCCTCTTCTCCCTGGACCCTGGCCCTAGAGGTGAGGGGGCAGCATGAGAATCTCAGTGACGTGGCAGAGAGTGTGGGGGCAGCTTCACACGCATGTTTCAGACCTGTGCTCCACTGTGACAAGGAAGTGTCCCCACGTCCTACATACGAGGATGCGCCCCCGGGAAGGTGGGCACGGCAGGAGTGAGGTGCTGGAGCCCACAGCCCAGGCCTCCCACCGGGCCCTGCCCACCTCCATGGGAACAGTGTAGGCCCAGGGCTCCTGCGTGCGTGAGTCCAGGTCACCTCTGTCCTACTCTGAGGCTGTGGGAATGTCATCAAGCACTGGTGATCCTCACAGATGCAGCAGAGGTCATGGTACATGCCCTGCACAGGGGAAGGCACGGCCGCTGGGCTCCAGCCACCTGCCCAGAGCCACGTTCCCCTCGGGTCTGTTTTCAGCATTTCACTCTGCATCTCTCCAGCATCTCTGCTTCCAGAACAGCCCCACAGGATGCACACCCCACGCCCGTGTCACCGTTCGAGTCTCTTCAAAAGTCACCAGCTCTCGGTCTTTCCCTTGGCAGAGGTTACTCTAACCGAGGAAGCGGACTCGATGCTTCTCATGTTCCCACAGCGTTTGCATTTTCACAGCGTTTGTGTTGTTGGTTTCTGGGAAGACCAGGTTCGGGGCTGGTGTCCGAGCAACGTGCGGCCCTGGGAACATCTTACAGGAAGTGGGGTGTCCGCCCTTGGGTGGGTCCCTCTGACTCAAGGCGAGCCTTGTGGAGGGATAGTTCACGTAGTCATCATCGTCTACACATTTGTGTCGGGGGTGGGTGGTGCCAGGTGAGGTGGAGGCCCAGAGAAGGTGAGATCCTGAGATGAGAAAGGAAACACAAGGAACCTTTTCTGAGTGGCAGGTTCGCTTTGCCTCCGCCGGAATATCACCACTCTTTTGTTGATGTTTGCTATTTTCTTTCTTTTTTTTTTTTTTTTTTTTTTTTTTGAGAAGGAGTCTTGCTCTGTCGCCCAGGCTGGAGTGCAGTGGCCGGATCTCAGCTCACTGCAAGCTCTGCCTCCCGGGTTTATGCCATTCTCCTGCCTCAGCCTCCCGAGTAGCTGGGACTACAGGCACCCGCCACCTCACCCGGCTAGTTTTTTGTATTTTTTAGTAGAGACGGGGTTTCACGGTGTTAGCCAGGATGGTCTCGATCTCCTGACCTCGTGATCCGCCCGCCTCGGCCTCCCAAAGTGCTGGGATTACAGGCTTGAGCCACCGCGCCTGGCCTTTGCTATTTTCAAAGTATGAAGTTTGGTTTATTGGTGGCTATAAATTTTTAAATCTAATTTTGCCTTGGACAAAATTCATGATTATCCAGGGGAAGAAAAAACATTCTTTGGATGTAAACGCGCAGGAATCAGGGGTTGGATTCTGAGGCCTGGCTCTGGGTTCTGTGCTTCTCGGGACCACGCGGCTGCGTCCTGGGATCACACCTGTGCTTGGCCGGCCACTGCCACACGCAGAACTGCGGGAAGGCAAAGCGGGGAAGGGAGGGCTGGGCCTGCTCCATGTTGCATCTAATTAAAAACTCGTCTTGTCACCATGAATCTTCTCGCAGCAGCACAACAGGCTAATTGCACCAATTACGAATTCTTCATTATATTGTAAAACCAGTAACAATCTATTTCATTGTTAAACTGAGTTAATAAAAGGTTTATGCCTTTTTTCCCCAGTGTGCTACATATGAAGACAGTATCTTCTTGGAAGACAGAATGAGAGTTTCAAACAACTGCATTTTATACTGATAAGACTGCATCAGCCTCTACACGATTCAGTCTTTACCGAATGGACGGCTTCCTAACGACAGGGTTGATCACCACCCACACATCCCACATCGCTAGTATAAAACTGCGTCTGTGACAGAACCAGGGCTTTTTGAATAATGCAGAACACACTGCGATTGTTGGGCTTACTTCAGAGTGATGTGATTTTTCTTACAGCTGAGGGCTTAGACATAACCCACATCACAAGGGCTCTGTAAATGTCCACAAACCCAGAGCAGGCTCCCCAGGAGTTATCTGAACAGAGCTCCCCAGCGGCCCTCGCTGCTCCTCATGTATCAGGAATCTCTGTGGCTCAGGAATCTCCGTGGCTGCCCCACAGCACAGCTGCTCCCTGAGAGAGAGGAGACAAGGACGTGGAACCAGGGAGGAAATGCAAATTTCTGTCATTCTGACCACATGGTTAAAAAGTATCATCCCTGCAGTCATCAAAGGTTCGATTCATGAAACACTGATTTGAATTCAAATGTAATGCATTACAGTCTCGCCGTTTGAAGCTTTTTCATTTTCATCTGTTTCTACAGCCAAAGTTGAAAACATTATACTGGAATTATAACAAAACAAAAATTTTAAAAGTAACAGTTTTTTTAAATCCGCGTAACAATCCTGGGTCATTTGCTGAAATCTGTTAAAAAATAAATCTGTACTTAGAAAATGCAAAACTGGTGAAAAATAAATGTGACTGTTGAAGAGGAACCAGCAGCCATTGCTCTGTACAGGTCAGAGCCCCTCCCCTGGTCCCTTGTGACCTCCTAGGAGCGGCATGTCTGAGACCCTGCGAACATCCTTCAGGGCTGCCACCTGCCCCACTCAGACACGGAGGAGCGCTGGCAAGGCCGTGGCCAGGAACCACATGCACAGCAGTTAACTGCCTTTTACTGCTTGTTGAGGTTAAAAGTTCACCATTAATTACAAGTAACTGATAACGTGCTGTTTGTGAGCTGACCGCTCAGCCCTTCCGCAGGCAGAGCTGGTGGCTGAACTGAACATGGCCCTGGCCATGTCACTGTGGCGAAGCCGGACGACGGGCCTGGGACAGACTTGTTGTCTTTTCACCTCCAATTTCACGCTGTTTCCTGTCTTTCTTTCTTCCCTGAAGTTCTTCTCCTCGATGGCTGTCCTCGAGTGGTCACGTGGTTCCCTCCGTGATGCTGTGGCTCTCTAGGAAGATTTCCGGTTCTGGGCTGACTCCTCTGTCTCGGAGGACCCTTCCTTCATTCCTGTAACCAAGTAGGAGTGGACTCAGGGCCAGCTGGCCAGCCTTGGGAGATGCCACTGGTGTCCCGAGGCCACTGCACCAGGTCTCACAGCCTGTCCATTTGCAGGAGACACAAAATCTGGCACCTCACCCACTCCAGTGCAGACACAGCCACACCCAGGGAGGGCAATGCTGTTAGGAGCAGTGGGATGACTGGGCCACTCATCTGAGCTTGCCCTGACTGTGGACCTGGACCTTGAGGCAGGCGTTGGGTGTCCTAAGTATCCTCTGAGAACAATGACAAATGTCCGTGTAAACTCAGGGTTCACTCTGCATCCCGGGAGCAAGAGCGTCACGTGGGCCTTTACAAGTCCATTGTCAAATATCCACTATGCGTAAAAGTTGCCTAGGTCCTGCCTGTCACTTGCAAATGGAAAATGGCCAGCAAGTTGAAAGAGAGGGCATGCCATCTGCTTCACAGGCACGGAGATGACGACCGGCCCCAGGAGGAGGCTGCTCGTGAAACGCTGGGTAAAAACGTCTAAGAAGCTTTCGTGTCAGACGATTTTCATTTATCAGAGATCCAGTGCCAAATTACACCGCAATTTTGATTGAAAAACCCTTTTACTGAAAGAGAAACAATGCTTGCTGTTTCTAGTCGTGACCCTGTGGTCTGTAATTTGGTTTTTCAGAGCCTCGTCTCCTATCTCATCTACCAAAGAGTGATAACATTCTGCTGTGGGTCTCGCTGTGGTTCTCAACTTCCAGCTCCCTCCCTGCCCAGCAGATCACACGTTAACATCCTTCACCAATACCAATGGGTATTAAGAGCCCAGATCCAGGGATTGCCCCTCCCTGATATTCAACTTGAGTTATGCCACAGAGCACTGGGTAATTAACTCACCGTCACCTCTGATGAACCCAGATTCTCATTCTTTTAATTACTACCCGTGGGGTGGCTTTAATGTGTTCTTATCTCTGTTGAACATTGAACGAAGACCACATTTGCACTTGGTATTTATTAATGTGGAGAAGATATTTGCTGTGTCTCAGAGTGGGAGCAGAAAGGGTACTAGGGTAATATGATTTTAGGTTGATAAAGGAACATTTTACCCGTTTATCTAGCTTTCCAAATGAAGTGCTAGCCCCAGAATGCAGCTCTAGGACATGGATTGTTAGCATAGCATTACATGACCAATTTCCACTGTATTTCCCGGGTGCGATTACGTGGACCATGTCAGTTGCTTCAGTGTTGATGCAACCTAAATACTCTCATTTTTCTCCACTTATATAATGGGTCAGTGTTGAAAGCCAAAGCTTGCAATTATTTTTCAAAGAAACATATTTTCATGGCCAAATATCCCATTTTGGAATACATTTTAACACACTGAATTTTGATCTGGTGTAACTGGACATGTGATTTGGGATTCACATGTTAATTTATTTATATAAAACATTTACTGTGATATTTCTGTATGTAATGATCACACCCAGTACTAGCAACACAGGAATCAGCGGTGGTTATGCTCAATCATTTCACGGCCTACAGCTGGGTGTCTCAGTTCATAGCCTGTAGACCAAATGGCATCCGTTTCCTTTGCTGAAGGTAAAAGCAACACTAGCCCTCTATGCTTCAATAGCGAGACTTGTTATAACGAGTCGTGATTCTTATCATGGGAGGGGAGACCGTCGTCAGCAGAGGCCCCTCTAGCTCATGCAAGAGCCAATTTCAAGACCCTGAGGGCCAGACTGCTCTGGCTTTGGATCTGAGCCTGTCCTTGGTGAGGAAACATGGCTATGGACAGTTCTCCTGGTACTGCCAACATTTTTGTTTTGATCAGATGTGTAGTTTCTATAGATCTGAAAGAATGGCCTTAAAATGACTCTCGAACACTTCGTCATGAGTGAATCTCCACATTTTCAGTGTTTCCATTTGTCGCTGGCAGCCGTCTGTGGGAGAGGGAAGACCAGGCGGCTTCCAGCTGATGACACCTGACACCCCGCAGCCCATGGAGGCTGCACTGTCACTGCCTTACTCGTGTATGGGTTGTCAGCCTCCATTTGTGGAGGGACAAAGTTTGCTTTCTTTACTTGCATGTCAGCAATGCTTGGCATATATTTGGCATTTGGTAAGTATTTGTTCAATGCGTGAATGTGTGGATGGCTGAGGTGTGTGTAATCAGCTCTAGGGGGAACAGCACACTTTAAGCAGAGCTAGCGTTCCCATTGGTGGTCCAAGGCCCCAGCTAAACTGACTGCGCTCCTAGGTAACCTCCCAGTCATGATTGGAGGGCGGGTCTTCACTGCTAATGAAGACAGACATTTCAGGTCTCTATTCTCTGCCTGCTCCCCACTAGAAGAGTGGGGAAGAATGCTGTTGAATCTGGTACTGGAGGGTGACATAGAGCAGGTGGCTTTGCCTCTGAGGCGCCACTTCAACCGGGTCCCCTCCAAGGCAGTCACCGTTGACACCACGGAATCAAGGGTGTCCAACTGTGAAACAGTCATGGTTAAGAAAAACTACCCTCTTAGGCCGGGCACGGTGGCTCAAGCCTGTAATCCCAGCACTTTGGGAGGCCGAGGCAGGCGGATCACAAGGTCAGGAGATCGAGACCATCCTGGCTAACACGGTGAAACCCCGTCTCTGCTAAAAAATACAAAAAACTAGCCAGGCGAGGTGGCGGCGCCTGTAGTCCCAGCTACTCGGGAGGCTGAGGCAGGAGAATGGCATGAACCTGGGAGGCGGAGCTTGCAGTGAGCTGAGATCTGGCCAGCGCACTCCAGCTTGGGTGACAGAGCGAGACTCCGTCCCAAAAAAAGAAAAAAGAAAAACTACCCTGTTTAGAATTTCCTTTCTACATGGAACTATTTTTATTTGTACTGGTAGCATACCTTTATTTTGTTCTTGGCATTCATATCTTAAAGAGTGATAATATATTACTAGAAATCAGACCATTACTACCTTAACAATTTGTTTAACTATAGGTTAGAAACTTATAAAACACTTTCAACTGCTTTTATTGTGAAAATATTTGTCACATTTCTTTCTACCACGGAAGCACTTAACTTTAAGTACCGTATGTTTTCAACAATTTCAAAGGTGGGGCTTTCTTTTAAAATACATGTGGTTCATGTGGTTCCAGAAAATTGCAGACTTCATAGACGCTGCGTGCCTGGAGCTCTCCTGTTTGCACAGATACAGCCTGAGCACGCTTCTCAGCAAACACCCTACCCAGTGACAGGACTGTCCGGGGGCTGCAACTTCCTCATCCCGCCCAGTGACAGGACTGTCCTGGGGTCTGCAACTTCCTGCTATTCTGGAGTCTGTGATGGCTGTGGGTGCGGTCTGGGCTGAGACTGGTGTTCAGGCTGCCCAGAGCACCCAGGTGTAACCGCACGGGCCCCAGACGTGGAGCTGGGACACCTGGACCACCACTCAGCACTGGCTGGGGACTCCGTGATCCCTCTCCCAGGTCAGGCAAATGCTTCTTGGCCTCGTGCGCAAAGGCCACTGTGCTAGGTGGCCATGAAACCCGATTCTAGTTCATATTCTTTACCTTTAGTGTTTTATCTAGTCTTTTCATTAATTAAACTGATCTCCGAAATTAGTCTGAAAAGTGAGAATTTGTACTAATTTTCTTGCTAGTGACTCCTGAACCGTCACCCTTCATAATGGTTTTTGCTTTTTAATATCCACCCAAAATAGTACCCCATGCAGCATTTTGTTTTTTACCTTTTTTATAATATATGTTATTATGGTTATTGATGATCAATTAGCATATTTATTTAAATTTTTATTTTAAAAATTAGAAAATCATACCGAAGAAGGAAAAAATTCTCATAACCCAAAGGTAACTGCTTTTTTACAATTTTGGTGCATGTTTTTATATCTCTTTCTATCTATCTATATTCACACATAATTTTTGTACTAAAATAAAATGAGTTTTACACTGCATTTGCACATACGTTGTACAGGGAATGATTTTACATACCTGGATATCTAAACATAAAATGATGTAGGGGAGGGGAGGTCAGGCCTGCAGAATGGGAAGGTCTGTGAAATATCCTTGGCCACCATCTCTGAGAACAGACGCCTGGACTCAGGGAGGAGCAACATGGGAGGAGCCACACAGGAGAGTGCACAGTGTGACCTCGTGGCCACAGAGCTCCCACCAGGAGACTTGGGGCAGGAATGGTGGACTTACAATTGGGAGTAGGAAGACTGAATGTAACTGGCAGAAGAAATAAAGTTTCCTGGAAACAGAGGGCCCAGGAGGAGAGAAGGAACTGCGCGTCTGACCAGAGGAGGAGGCCGCTGGCACCCCAGACACACCGGCAGCCCCCAGTGGAAACGCCCGGGAGAGGGGATGACCGGAGGGACGCAGGCACAAGCCTTCATGTTTGCTTTAAGGCCACTGCGGCGAGAATGGCCTTGCTTTAGATGGAAAATAATCCAGTGCCGTGCGATCATTAAAAAGTCAGGAAACAACAGGTGCTGGAGAGGATGTGGAGAAATAGGAACACTTTTACACTGTTGGTGGGATTGTAAACTAGTTCAACCATTGTGGAAGACAGTGTGGCAATTCCTCAAGGATCTAGAACTAGAAATACCATATGACCCAGCCATCCCATTACTGGGTATATACCCAAAGGATTATAAATCATGCTGCTATAAAGACACATGCACACGTATGTTTACTGTGGCACTATTCACAGTAGCAAAGACTTGGAATCAACCCAAATGTCCGTCAGTGACAGATTGGATTAAGAAAATGTGGCACATATACACCATGGAATACTATGCAGCCATAAAAAAGGATGAGTTTGTGTTCTTTGTAGGGACATGGATGCAGCTGGAAACCATCATTCTCAGCAAACTATCGCAAGAACAGAAAACCAAACACCGCATGTTCTCACTCATAGGTGGGAATTGAACAATGAGATCACTTGGATTCGGGAAGGGGAACATCACACACCAGGGCTTATTATGGGGAGGGGAGAGGGAGGAGGGACGGCAGTGGGAGTTATACCTGATGTAAATGACGAGTTGATGGGTGCTGATGAGTTGATGGGTGCAGCACACCAACATGGCACATGTATACATATGTAACAAACCTGCACATTGTACACATGTACCCTATAACATAAAGTATAATAATAAAATAATAATAATAATTATTATAATCCAGTGCCATGGACCCACGGCCTCAGCCTTGCTGGCACCAGGGATGGGTTTCTCGGAAGACAGTGTTTCCGAGGACGGGACGGGGGTGGTGGGGGGCGGTTTCGGGATGATTCAAGCATATTACATTTATTGTGCACTTTATTTCTGTTATTATTACATGGTAACATATAATGAAATAATTCTACAATTCACCAGACTGTGGAATCAGTGGGAGCCTGAGCTGGTTTTTCTGCAGCTAGATGGTCCCATCTGAGGGTGATGGGAGGCAGGGACAGATCATGAGGCTTTAGATTCTCATACAGAGCGCGTGGCCGAGATTCCCCGCACATGCAGTTCACAGCAGGGTTCATGCTCCTGTGAGAATCCAATCTGGCTGCTGAGCTGACGGGAGGCGCGGCTCAGGAGGTGATGCGGGCAGCGGGGAGGGCTGCAAATACAGATGGAGCTTTGCTCCCTGCCTGTCGCTCACCTCCTGCTGTGCGGCCCAGTTCCTCACAGTCCAGGGACCAGGACCATCCCGGCCAGGGGGCTGGGGTCCCCTGCCGGAGTATCAACCTGTGCTTGTTACAGAACTGCCTTCAACTATGTATCTCACCTCTGGTAGCAAGCTTACGGGTTAATACTGTTTTTATTTGACCCTAACACTTTGCAAGCTAAGTTAGGGTAGATATTTATTACTAATTCCCATCAAATAGAGCAGTAGTTACCAAATATTATTGGACTGCATGCCGTATTATTTTTAAACGCATTTAAAGGACTTTGTTTTGGAGTGGTTTCCAATATTATTTTCATTGTAAAACTCACATAAAGACAAAACAAAAAACCTGAAATGGTGCAGGTTAAGAACGACTTTTAAACATAGTTTGTAATATTTTCTCCTTGAAGCTCTGTCAGGCGATGGCTTGTAGTGATGGCATCTCTGACTCACAGGTAGACAGAGTGCCTTCAGGTCACACAGGCGGGGAGTGTGGGGCTCGGACGCAGTGTCTCCAGGCCACGCTTTGGGCCCCTGCCACCCATTGCTCTCTTCCACGGCTGTGTTCACACAGAGGCTACAAATGCAGCCTTGGTCAATGTGTGTTTTTCTTCTTAATATCCCATCTAGGACACCAGCAAATTGAGGTGAGGACAGCTGATGTCACAGTGTCTCCTATACATTAAGAGCTAAACTGTAACACGGAGCTGTGAAGTCTGCAAGGGAAGGTTGGTCCCTGTTAGAGCTTCTTGACCCAAAGGCCTGGGAAAACAGGACAGCCTGGGAGGGCACAGCACTGCCTGTGGCCGCCTGCAAACACATGGGCACCGCCCTCAGCTGCCGCAGAATTGACTTGATTCTGCTGTCCTCTGAGGCACACTGACTAAAAAGCCATGTGTCCTTAGCTGCCTCACCACCCAGTTTACTTGCTTGTTGGGTGCAGGATGTGTTCAGTTGTGGGGCTTAGTAAATCTTTTACAGCCTGTTCATTCCTTACATCTCTTCATACCTCAGTGAGTTTAAGGTCAACTTGGTAAAGTCACTCAGCTGAATTTGTGGGTTGAGGAGGTGGTAAGAGCTCGCACATTCTTAAAGAGACTAAATGCCGTGGGCCTTCGGTGCAGGTTGCCTGTGCCAAGAAGTGAAATGTCAAGGGGTCGCCCTTCATGCACATGCAAGGGACCAGTGCCAGCCCTGGTGTTGCTGACAACCTGTGGCCCTAGAAAAGACATGTGTTAATACAGAATCACTTTTAGGTTTTTGTATGTAGATGAGGCTATGATATTACTGCCTAACCTAATTCCAGGGGTAAGATAATTGGGTAAACGTGTCATAACTTGCACGTTCAGTGCAGATCTAATGAACAGGAGTCGTCCACTCCTTCGTTACTAAGGACCTCTTATGAGCCAGCCGCTCTCCTCAGCGATGGGGGTCGCAGGACTCAAAGCACCTGTAGGTCACGGGAGGAGAAAATTATGCAAATACTCATGGAGGCCGGGGAATGTCCACATGCTTCTAAGTATTTGGTGTATGCCTTAATTTCACATGAAATACTTTGATCTCTGTTCAATCATCCTGCTAGATAAATAAGGAAATTAAGGAGGTTTTTAAAAAATTTAAGAAAATGCTTAGAACTTGCCCTAATTTATTCTTAAGGTAGAACGAAGAGAAAGATATCCCTGCGACCAGAATTTTTTTAATACCATTCTAATTAATCCTACCTAGGAGTTAAGGGACTTTTAAAACAGGATAAAAACTCCCAGTCCCCTCTTCTCTTCTCTTTTCTTTTTCATTCTATTCTTTTCTTTTTGAGATAGGGTCTTGCTCTGTTGCCCAGCCTGGAGTACAATGAACCTATCACAGCTCACTGCAGCCTCAGCCTTGCAGGCTCAAATGATCCCCCTGCCTCTGTCTTCCAAGTAGCTGGGACCATAGACACATGCCACCACGCCCAGTGCAGTTCATAGAGGCAGGGTCTCCTTACATTGTTCAGACTGGCCTTGAACTCCTGGCCTCAAGCTATCCTCTCACCTTGGCCTCCCAAAGTGCTGGGACTACAGGTGTGAGTCACCGTGCCTGGTCCAATTATTCTTGAGAGGCTTAGCAAACAGGATTCTCATAAAACATAACAAGGAGCCATAACTGCGCACACAAATGTGAAAAATCTCGTTTAATCAGTATAATCTGACCAAATAAGTTTAGAAGCAATATCACACTCAGTAATGATTTAAGTGGATAATTATTTTTAAATTAAATTATTGGAGTAGAGTAGATGTTTAGCTAAAAATAGTTTTTTTCCTGTACAGAAATCTAACCAATAGAAAACCCTGATGTCCCCCTAACCAAACCCATGTTGTGTTGCCTGCGGGAGGCCAGGCCAGGGCCTGTGTAGTCACGCTACGTCCTCAACACCCAGAGCAATGCTGAGCAGGTGGGGAGTACCCAAGACAGTGCAGCTTTCTAGTCCAGCAGAACCGTCTTTGTAATGAGAAGAGTCTACACAAAGCTGTGTATAGCATTGGATTAAAGTATAATGGACATCCCCAGAGATACCAAGTCCCAAATTGCAAAAAGTACAACATGATCAATAAGTGCCATCAAAACCACAAATTTCATTCAGGATTGAACGTTTTCTTTGACTTGCAAAGGATCTGGTGTCTAAGGGTGCCCAGGCCACCCCACAGGGTGTGCAGAGGCCTTGCACGCAGAGCTTTCTGCCGTCCTCAGAAGCTGCTGGCAGCTGCCCGGCTTTCCCTTGGCTCTGCCCTGTTTTCTTTTTTTTCTTTTTTTTTTTTTTTTAGCGTGTTTGTAAAAATTATTATTTCCTTTTAGTTTTCAAAGTTGTGTAGCTTGGTGATTTAAAATCAGTTTTTTTTTTTTTTTTTTTTTTTTTTTTTTTTGAGACGGAGTCTCACTCTGTCGCCCAGGCTGGAGTGCAGTGGCTGGATCCCAGCTCACTGCAACCTCCGCCTCCCAGGTTTACGCCATTCTCCTGCCTCAGCCTCCCAAGTAGCTGGGACTACAGGCGCCTGCCACCTCGCCCGGCTAGTTTTTTGTATTTTTTTTAGTAGAGACGGGGTTTCACCGTGTTAGCCAGGATGGTCTCGATCTCCTGACCTCATGATCCGCCCATCTCGGCCCCCCAAAGTGCTGGGATTACAGGCTTGAGCCACCGCGCCCGGCCTAAAATCAGTTTTAAAGGAGAGTGCTTCCTGAAAATTGCAGAATCCTTTTGTTTTCTGAATTCCTTATAAGATTGGTTTGGTAAGCAAGTTTAATTTTTTTTTTTTCAATTATTATTATACTTCAAGTTCTAGGGTACATGTGCACGACGTGCAGGTTTGTTACATATGTTTACATGTGCCATGCTGGTGTGCTGCACCCATTAACCCGTCATTTACATTACGTATATCTCCTAATGCTATCCCTCCCTCCTCCCCCTCCCCGCTCTGCCCCGTTTTCTAGACTGTGGCGTCTCCGAACTCTGCCTCGCAGTGTGTTGATTCTTCTGTTTCATCCGTAACTTTGTGATTTCATGGTTCAGTCAGGGGTGGGCCAGCATTTCCTGTAAGAGTTTCTCATGAAAGACTCATGTGCGCGGCTGCTGTGAGAGGGAACCTGTCGCCCTGCAGAGCCCGCTTGTGTGACCTTTGTGGTTTGGGTGACATTGGGTCAGCCATGGGCTGCTCCACATGCAGAGGAAACCTGAAACCCAGGAGGAAGTCAAGCTGTCTATCCCATGTGCGGTGCTTCCCCGCTGGGACCTCCACTCACTCAGGAGAGCCCTTGTCAGTGGATGCAGGTTTCTTGCAGTCACATCTGCGGCAGATAAGAGGGATCCAGGGTTAGGACTGAAAAAAAGAAGCAAAACCATAGAGCAGTGGTGGGCTGTGAAATACTGCCTTTAAATAACGTGTTTAACGGAATTTACCTTGGAGAGAGTTTCCAGAGAGTGAGTTACAAGCTCAGGATTTCTGCCACTCTTCCTTACTCTCATTCTCCATAGCTGCCTTTTCCTGAATGAGCTGTGACATGGCAGCCCTTCTAAGCCAGTTCTGGGGATGCCCTCTGTCTATAACTCACTTAAAAACCATTAATTTGATCTTTTAATTTCTGAGATTAGAAAACACTGTACAATTACAAGTTTAAAACAAAGTTTAATCTGTGTAATATACCCTGTGAATCTAAGTTTATCCATAGGATTTCTAAAGCACTGAATTGCTCATATTTCTAGGTAGAGCCCGAAATGTTGGCAAAAGAAATTCAAGTGACAAACAAGCATATCTTGCATGCATCCTGGAGCAATTCTGTTGTAAGCCTTGTAAAAACTTGCTTCAATGAGAATAACCATTCTTTTCAGGCTGTGGAATTTGCTAAATAATTGCACCCTAGAAAGGGGTGTGCTTGTAAACAGAGCACAGTAATTGCAGAAACCTTGAGCCTGGGCCTTGTGTTACCTCACTGAACAGAAAGATCCCTTAGTCCTACCTCATCACTGTGGGCATGGATTTCCCTAGAGCTGGGGAACATGAAATTGAATGCGTTAGGAGGGAGGGAGTGTGGAGGAGAAAGGTGTCACCAAGAGGGTGGACAGAAAGGCCAGCATCCCACCCAGAAGTCATCAGAAGGGTGGACAGAGAGGCCAGCATCCTACCTGGGAGATGCAGGCTCAGCACAGCTGCTGAATATGCTGTCCTAAACAGGGAGTGTGAGCAGCATTGTTAAAAGACTCAGGAAAGAACATTTTATACTAATATTTAATATCCTTTATAAGTGCTTGTATTAATCCATTCTCATGCAGCTAATAAAGACTTACCCAAGACTGAGAAATATGTAAAGGAAAGAGCTTTAATTGGCTTATAGTTCCACAGGGCTGGAAGTCCTCAGGAAACTTATAATCTTGGCGGAAGGGGAAGCAAACATGTCCTTCTTCACATGGTGGCAGGAGAGAGAAGTGCAGAGCTAAGGGGGGAAAGCCCCTTATAAAACCATCAGATCTGGTGAGAACTCACTCACTATCATGGAAACAGCATGGAGGTAGCCACCCCCATGACTGAACTACTTCCCACTGAGTCCCTCCCACAACATATGAGGATTATGAGAGCTACAATTCAAGATGAGATTTTGGCGAGGACACAGTCAAACCATATCAATGCTTGTTTAAAATCCTGCAGAAGACACATCGCCTATCCAGTCCAGAAGCCAAACAGCCTGCTGGAGGTGGGGGCCATAGATTCAGCTGAGAATGCTGCAGGGGCCGAACTCTCTGCTACCATCCTCTCTCCATTGTCCCTTCATGCTACAGGAACCTAATGTAGCAAAACCACCATTTAATGGAATTACAAGACATCGACTAGACCATGTATATTCCAACTCAAAGAACAGCAACAAACACAGTGAAGTTTAGACCAAACCAAGGAAGATGCCAAGAGCAGAAGCATTGAATGCATTCACAGAGTGCAAAGGCCAATGCTGATGTTTTCTTCAGAACAGAGAGAATTAGAGGCTTCTCTTGCTGTAAAACTGTCCCTAACCATGTGGTTCTGTTGCCTGAGTTTCAGATGAGTGGGACCCAGAGGGGAAACTTTACTGCCCCTGCATCCCTGTGGAGCAGTCCAGAGGAGGGGTGGGGCAGAGAACGATCTGGGAAAAATTGGAGCTTAACAGTATTGGTGCAGAAAAATAAAATAAAGCAACACCATAAGCAGAAAGCATACACAACATGAGACTTTCCTGCGGCTGATACAGCCACATGTAGAAAACATGGACTCACTGCAGCTGGAGCTCTCAGCTGACTCATCTGAACTGCTTCCAAGCCAGCCTCAAACCTCCACACCTGCCATCCTCCTGAGAAAACAGCAGAGCCTGTGCTGCATGCATCTAACACAGGAAACAATTACTAGAAATAACAAAATAAAATCAAAGGAAAGTAATTTAGTAACTCAAGACACATACAAATTTACATTAGAAGAAAGATCACACTATGATTTCTTGGTGTGGTTCTTCAAAACTGGTTCTTAAGGAAAATTTCTGCAATCAGAGATAGGGAGGCGAGATCTGAGAAAACCAAACAGTCAAAAAGGGAAACGATGAAGAATCAATTTAATTAGAATATGATAGATATGGAGAAAGGGGGTCCAGTATACACTTAATCGATATTCTGGAAGAGTATAGCAAGATAATTGTACCAGAAAAAGGAATGAACTTAGACTTGAAGATAAAGGATCCTTCTGGGAACCAGGCAGAACAAAACGCCAGCATCCCAGCCATTCCCGTACTAGACAGACAATGGTGCTTGTACCAAACTTGTCTGTAAAGGATGAGTAACAGTTGAGCTGTTCAGGCCTTCAGAAAAAGAAATGTGAGTCAGTAGGCTTACACCTGACCGATTTGTCATTTAAAAAATAAAAGCAGGGAAGACAGTCTCAATTCTCAAGAACGAAATGTAGCAACCAAGAAAGCCTCTGAAAACTCATCATTTAACAAAGTTAAAGTAACCAACAAATCAGGAGAGCTAGGATGGCGAGAGATTGAGAAGCCATGGAGGGGTCTGAGGCTGATTCACTCACACACAGATGGCAGCCGAGCACCTGTGGTCATTGCGGCTGAAAACTAAACACACTTGCTACAAAGCAGAGACATAAAAAACAGACAAATGGATGCTGGTATAAAGAAGGAAGCAAAACGTGATGAAATGTGTTGGCGTGCCAATTTTGCCATTTGTCAGGTAGAATTTTTATACATAAATCTAAAATTCATGAATAAAAATTTAGAGAATATTATTCAAATTTGCCAGGCAACAGTTACAGATGATAGTCAAAGTCGGAAACCATTGGGAGTGAGAAGCTTTGAGAACATCGTATGTCCACTCAGTCTTACACACTGGAAAGCTGAAAGTCTGTTTGAAGATGACAGACCAGGAACTGCAGGCTTCAGTCTGTTCTCAGGTCTCTCCTGGGGGCTGGCGGAGGGAGCAGAGGAGGATGGCTTGGGGGATAAAAGAACTCCTATTGAAAACTGACACCGCATGGATGACCGTTCTGCCAACTGTATCTGACATTGTTCTGGAGGGTTTTTCTGTGCAATTAGACCACAGAAAGAAATAAGGTCCAATTAAGGAGGAGGCAAAATTATTATTTTTGAATATGATATGGCTTTCTATAAGAAAACTTAGAAGAATCAATTGAGAAAGAATAGAATCAATTGGCTGGCTGGTAAATATGTATATATGCAGTTGACCCTTAAACGATCCGGAATTTAAGGGCACTGATCCCTGAGCAGTGAAAACTCAGCATGTAACTTTTGATTCTCCCAAAACTTAACTACTAAGCCTACTGCGGACTGGAAGCCTTACTAGTAACACAAAAAAACTGATAAATACATACTATATACGTTGTATCTCATAGGCTGTATTCTTACAATAAAGCAAGATAGAGAAAAGAAAATGCTATTAAGACACCATAAGGAAGGGAAAGTGTATTTATCATTCACGAAGCGTAAGTTGACTGTCATACAGGTCTTCATTCTTGTCTTCATGTTGAGCTGGCTGAGCAGGCAGAAGAGGAGAGAGCTTTGGTCTTGCTGTCTCTGGTGGCAGAGGTGGAGGAGGCAGAGGAGGTGGACAGGGACACAGAAGAGGGAGGCTCCCTCAGGGCAACTTCTACTGAAAAAGTTTGGTGTATCAGTGGATCCGCACAGGTCAAATGTGTTACTCAAGGGTCAGCTGTATATTCTATATGTAAAACAACATGTTTTAAATATGCCAACTGCAACCAGATAGAAAATACAGTGAGACCAATTTACAATGGCAAATACATAAAACAAATGAACAGAAATTAAAAAGATATTGTGCCTAGAAATAAGATTAATTAAAAATATTTCATATCTATACAAAAACATTTGACCTTCGCATGCAATCAGTGGTGGGATCCTAATCTCTCTTTTATACCCTTCTTTCCCTGAATTTTCACTGGATCCATTTTGGGGGTTCACTATTTTTTTACTCAACAATGTCTAATCTGATTTTTAATACATACATCAGGGTTTGAATTTTAAATGTTATGTTTTTCTTGCCTAGACTTTGAATTTGGTTCATTTCCAACTTTGTTTGCATGTTTTTAGACAGTTGCTCTTGGTCCATCTGCAGTCTGTTCTTTCATTATTTTAAATCCTTCCGTCAGTCACAGGCTTGTCACAGTCTCAGATGACTTCTGTGACTGGAGCTCCTGTGGCTCTGATCCTGCCAACCTGCTGCACCAAACCTTGTTCCTAATGCATCTCTCGATTTTGGATGGTTAGTTCATTTTTCCTGAAACTTTATCTGTGGAATTTCTTTGAGCTCAGATTTAAGTCAGGTTTGCTTAAGAGTAGACTTATTTTTGCCACTGTCCCGTATATTCAGGTGAAATAAGTTCCGAGTCACTTTAGAATAAATTCTCCATTAAACTTCCCGTGTGATTTGCCTCTGTCAATGCACCTGGATTCCACACTGGGGCTAGAAACCCTGGAGGAAATTACTTTGCAGAACCTTGATATGAAGATTTGAATAAGGTAGTTTTCCTCAGCCATAGTTTGGAGTTAGAGGCATTTTTGTTTCTGTTTATTTTTAAGCTCAGAGTGTTGCCCCTGAGGGTCCAGGCTTTGAGAAGTAGGTTCGATCTGAGAAGATCTTGATATTCACTGCTTGTGCCTGCATTCCCTAGACCTGAAAACAGAATTTTGTTTTCTCTCTGCTGAGGTGATGTCAGGGCTGTCTTTACCTCTTTGGATTCCAAAGTGAAGACCATGAATCTATTTTAATTTTTTGGTTTGCAGTTTTGATTGTTAAGAAAATACAATATTTCTCTGAGCAATATTTCTCTGTTCATGTTAGTCATCCACATAGAGCTTGTGTGAATTAAATTATCTGATCAATTCTAGGCAGTTTGTTTTAATAGGAGGACTGTGAGGTCACTGCGAGGAGAATGTGTCCAGCTGTGACATTTGTCAGAATCAGACTGGAGACACTTATGTCAAAACCCTGAAAAATGGAGCCAGGGCTGGCCATGGAGGGAGGGGTCTCACAGATGAATGCCTGGCAACAAGAACCACCAGAAAAGACAGCAGGAAACCACAACTGTGCACAAAGGCCACCACAACCTTACCCAAAAAAATACTTCTGCAGGTCATCTGCCCAGCAACTGCTGGTGCAGCCTGGACTGGGGCCACCTTTTATTGATTCTTGTAGCCAAGAATAATAAATCGTCTCAAAACAATCGTGTGGTCCTCATTTTCCTTCAAAAACGTTTGTTGTCGCTGACCCCTCCGAGTACGTGCAGGTTGCCATGGCACTTGTGTTCCTACTGCAATGCCCATTCCAGAATAAAAGTTATTCTCATTTGGAGATCCTTTCTCTGTTTGTTATGTAGGTTGACAAAATCCAGGAGAGAGATAAGAAAGAGGGCAGGGCAGAACAGAGGGGTGTTCCCAAACCCTCAGGGCATGCAGACCAGCAGGTCAGATGGAGAGTTGGTGGGATGGCGCCTGGCCAAGTCCAGGATGACCTGGGCAGTCCCCAAGATATGGAGGGGAAGAGGCTGCAGACAGAGAAGAACAAATAGGCTGGTTTAGGGCCATCGGGAATGAGAGTTTTCCTTCCCAGAGCTTTGTCTCAAGGAAAAGAAAATCTGCTAACTAATTAAGGAATTCTGAGTCTTTTTCATATCTTGTCTAAGCATGTGACTTACTGACTTTAGTCACAAATATTGGTAAGTGCCAAACTGAAGAAAACATGTCATTCTTTAGCACTCATAGTTGGCATGAACAATTTAAAAAAATCTATTTATCTGTCATAAGATAAATTTTATGACATTCATAATGATGAATTCTCCCTGCAATCTGCAGAGCCTCCCACCTGTCTGCCCTTCCGTTCCTTGGCGTTGTGGGATGAGCCTCCCTGGCCGGGCTCCGCCTCCAGCCTGCCCTCACTACTCCCGCTTCCTGCAGGGACTCAGGAAACACTTTGTCTCCCTCACACCCGTCCTCCTGTAGGAAACTGTCCTTCACCTCCACTCTGTATTCTTCACACTGAAAACTCTTCAGCAGGCTTAGAATTCTTTCTTTTCAACTTTCTCCTATGTTAAAAAATATTATCACGGTAAGAACAATTACAGTCAAAGTTTTATGATTTTTCAAAAGTACAAATCAAAGAGGATGCTCAGAACATATAATTTTGATGGGTTTAATAAATATGTAGGGAACTGATTGAGATGGGCACTCCCTGGCCAGCCCATGAATTCGTGGTTTAGAGTCTTGGCCAGTTCCCGGGTCAGCATTTGTGACAACTGCCCGGTGTTGCTTTGCAGCAGGCGGTCCGGTAACCTCGTCATTTGTGACAACTGCCCGGTGTTGCTTTGCAGCAGGCGGTCCGGTAACCCCGTGCTTTGCGGCCGGCGGTCCGGTAACCGCGTGCTTTGCGGCCGGCGGTCCGGTAACCGCGCGTTGGGAATTATTGTCCTAAGGCTGTAACGTGAATATTTTTGTTTCAATTTTTAAAAAAGGTTCTTTTCTTCAATTTCATATTTTATCTATTGAAGCTGCATCTCTAACAACAAACATTTTGGTTGTGCCTATTTTTGGCTTGTTGCGTGTGTGTGTGTGTGTGTGTGTGTGTGTGTGTGCAAACTGAATCATACACCAACTATATCCCATTCTCCAAATTCTTTCACTTCATACCCTTGTGAAAGGTATCCAACTCCCTGAAGCCCTTCTGAAGCCCTGTAAAAAGTTTCAGTCAAATTTCCTCCTCAGCTGCAGTGAACTGGAGGCCCAAGTGTTTGATAATAGAGATTTCTCGAACTACTTGCAATTTTCACACTAAGGCTAATCTTGGTTCTGTATGTTTCTTGGTATTTCAGATTGAGATAAGTAAGTATGACAAACTTGGTTGGTTGATCTAGTCACAGTTATCTGATGTGGTTTCTCTAATTTTGTTATTTTCTGATAGAATATAACAACAATCTAGGTTTTCAGTTACTTGTTTATTTAATTCTGGTTTATTGAAATGTTTTTATAAGATTGATTTTCAGAAGGAATTTTAACAATATTTTAAAAAGCTAAACAACTATTAATAATGTATCTGAGTTTATTATATGAATTCATACTTATACATGTTATAATTGAAGACTAATGAGGTGAAGATACCACAATAATTATGTCAATTCACATATATCTGGTGATCTATGTATATTTTCATGTTTATTTATTAAATGTCCTTCCTCTACTGTTTCAATTATAGACTCTCCCCTTAAGTGTAGTTTGGGTATTAATAAACCCAGAATTTATTGTGGAAGAAAGTAAACCCTTTGATACGGGAATGATGGAAGCTGTTTTGGCAAATGCAGAACATCATTACATAGCATTTTCCAGGTGCTCCTGAAGATATGCTCCTGTAGGGACTGCAGGGAGTTGGAAAATCACAGTTTTCTTTCAAATAGCTTCATGAATTTTCTTTAATGTTTAATGGAACGTGCTCTTTTGTTTTTCTTTTTAATTGTTTGAGGGAAAAGGAGTTTGGATTCCAACATTTTAATGAATGAGTGATTCTTTAGAAACTAAAGACTTCAATGCCCAGAGTTGTTCCCTGAAATGTGTACAAACCACTTCCAAAGGTTGTAAAAGCAATAATGAAAAATTCCCCAGTTTACGGTCTCAAAGAAAGGGTCATGGCAGTTTGTTTACAACTGACCCAATTAAAATGAGAAAGCAATGTGAAGTTATTTCCTCATGTAAATTACATGAAATCCTAGCGACACAGCTGTTCTGCAATGGGAGAGTGGGGATTTCTGTAGTGTTGAAACCTCTTTTGTATTTAAGGTGTCTTGCAGCTCTGTTTTCTCATTTCAAATCCTCCTGCTGGCCTTGTGAACAAGGCTTTATGGAAAAATGAGACAGAGTTTCAATAAAATCAAAATGCATATCAACCTTTACTCATCCACTTTTCCAAAAGTACATTAATGTATTTCCATTTTCTTTATTTACCTGAAATAAAATTACTATTTATTTGACAGGATAACTACTACTCAGTTATCTTAGGTAAAATCACTTAAACATTATATAATTTACTGGAAGGTTACAGCATACCACAAACAGAACCAAATATTTCTATTCTATAAAACAGAGTAGTTTCAAAGCCACATATGAGAAGTATTTTGTGCTAGGACGTGACATGAAAGGAAGACCTTCGGTCCAGATTCCAGAGGCTGAATTTCTTATCCCAACTGTCCGAAGCCTGAATAAGTCACTGAACTTCAGTTGGGCACAGTTCTTGTCAGCAAAAAGGTAAAATGTATCTATGTTATCTCTGTATTCTAGTCCAAGACTTTATGATTATAAGTTAATGTGAGCATGGAGCCAACAATGTCCAACTTTTTTTTCTTATTTGGACATTTTTTCCTAACTTTGCATGAAAAGTGGTCACAGGAACGCCCTGCCAGGGATGAGGAAATGTGTCTGTCTTCACCGGTTCCTGGTTCCTCCACTTCCTGTTCCCTTCACTCTCTTCCCTGGGTCGGCCCTGAGCTCCCAGACCCTGGGATGTGTCCCGCTTCCCTCCTCAGGCCATGCATCTTCCACGCCATCTCCCAGGTGTGTCGTTCACGAGCAGCCACTCCTAAGAGACGCCTGACGCTCGGCTGCCCATGGGACCATTCTTTTCTGCCCACGGCTGGTATTTTATGTTCATATTCCTTATGGTGTCAGGATTCACTAGCAGATCTCAGAGGTGAAGCTAGGACTTCTGGCCAGTATTTGAGGTGCTTCCAAGCCCGCGGGAGAGGCTGGAGGGGCAGGTCTGGGATGCTAGAGCCTGTGTTTCCTGGGTCAGAACCTGACCAGCACCTCAGCCCCTGGGCAGCATCTGTGCCTCATCAGGCAGACGGAGAGCTAAGCCCCGGCAGCTCTGCCTCGGTGGAACTCCAGGGGCAGGAATATGGGGCCGCGATCTTGCTTCAGAGTCTCACGGAGGCTGCCCGTGTCCCAGGACACTGCCCATCAACACACCTGTGCTTATTCTGGGGGGTGCAAAGTGTTTATTTTTACATACTTGCTTAACCGGCAGCACATTTGTGTGTGGCTGAAAGAAGATTGTATTGACTGGCAGTGCCGAAATTGGGGGTGCTCAGATAATACACAGAACCGGACACTCAGTCGAAATTACTCAGCGAATCCTGTGTCCTCACAGGGAAGCAGGCTCGCCTCCTCAATCCACAGAAAGAGGGCATCCACTGGGTTTCAGTTCCTGCCTGGGGGTTTCTCCAGGCCCAGCAAGTCTCAGAGCCCCCATCTGGCAGCGGCCATGGGGCAGCAGGGGCAGCAGAGCGAACTCATTCCACTGGTTTCGGGCTCAGTGAGGGGCGATGAGTGGGAACTGCCTGGCTGGCACTTACTTAGTCCATTCCTAGCCCTGGAATGTGGAATCTATGATCAGGAGACAGCCACCTCTCTAATTTCACAATTATTCCCGACTTCTGTTAGGTCCCGATTAATCCAAGTCTTAAAGGAGGGTTTATTTTTACATGAAAGGGTCAAAGTTGCAGGGTGGGGGTGTCTCTTTTGTTCTCAGAGCTCCTGGCCCTTCTCTGCGATGCTCTGCAGTGGTCGGTCATCAGATGTCGGGGCTGAAGAGCAGATACGAAGTAGCTGGCCGTGTCGATGCCCGTGACTTTGCCCACCTGAAAAACCTGGGTTGTGCTTATTTTTCTCAGCCATCTGTATGCTCAGTAAAGAATTTAATCTGTTTCATAACAATTCTAATTATGACATACGGCAGAAAAAGGTCACACAATTTGGAAACCAGGGTTTCTAGGTGTGTAAGCCTCCACTAGGCTCAGGGTCTGCTTGATCCGCGGGCTACATCCAGGTCTGTGGTTCCGCAGAAGGCGGAATATTTTGAGAATATTTTGAGATATTTGGGGACGCATACAACTAGGAAATTTATTTAAAACAAACAAAATGGCGCTTGTGTTATATATGAAGAAAACTGTAAAACCTAAGACCATTCTATAAAAAACCGTCCTGACTTTAGTACTTTTCTACAAATAAAAGTGTCTTTATAATGCTGTCCCACCACAGCATGTGCACGAGGTGGGCCCATCACACCACATCCTTGTCCCTAGGACGCTGAGAAACATTTTAATCAATCCTGAAGTTTCTATATTTCGAAGCAACTGTTTTAATCATTCTCTTAAAGGCTGGCAATAGGCGAGACACCTGTTTTCTAGTTCAGGGTTAAAAATAGCTTGAATAGCTGGTGTTTGCAAAGGATTTCACAGATTTCCTGCTGTTTCAGCCGAGCCACACATTTCCCTTGAGAAGTAGACAAAAAATGAATGTGTCCATTTCAGTCATGGAAGAAACGGTGCCTTCCAGTCACCAGATGGACGGGAATCTCATGATGCTCAGGCCTTCCAACACCCAGCTGGCTATTGTTCACCATGGAGGTCATCTCTGATGACTGTAGCCCCTGATCTTCAGTCCTCATCTGTTAAGGGGGACCTGAGGACTTTTTTTTTTTTTCCGCCAGAGTCTCGCACTGTCTCCCAGGCTGGAGTGCAGTGGTGCCATCTCGGCTCACTGCAAGCTCCACCTCCCGGGTTCACGCCATTCCCCTGCCTCAGCCTCCCAAGTAGCTGGGACCACAGGCGCCTGCCAGCACACTCGGCCAATTTTTTGTATGTTTAGTAGAGATGGGGTTTCATCGTGTTAGCCAGGATGGTCTCGATCTCCAGACCTCGTGATCCGCCTGCCTCAGCCTCCCAAAGTGCTGAGCTTATAGGTGGGAGCCACCGCGCCCGGCCCTGAGGACCTCTAAGGTAACGTTTCACTCGCTAGGAATTTCCAGTCTCCTCCGTGTTCCAAAGGCCCATTCACGGGACTGTGAGCATCTTGCCTTCATCCTTCTGCACTGCCAACCAGTACTTTATTGTGTGACTATTTCACCATCTATTTATCTATTTTTCTGGCAACAATTTTTTTTCTGCCTGTTATTGGATCCCTAACTCACACTACAAACAAAAGCCTACGTTTTAGATGGAATATTTTAACATTTTGAATAAAATACCGGAAACTATTCAGAACCACCAATGACATCAGATGTACTGGCTGCCCGACTCCCTTCTGCACTTGCCCCTTAATAAATTCCTTTAATCCTTGAAACAATCCCGCAGAGGGATTCTGGCATTATTTCATCTTAGAAAAACTGAATTTGAAATGCAGAGAGGTGAACCCACGTGTCCAGTTCTGCTCTGCGAGCGGCAGGCACCCGGGTGTCCCCATCAGGCAGCTGCAGGAACACGTTCTCTCTCCCACCTGGGCGCTGGGAGGCTGCTCAGATGCGGCTGGAGCCGTCAGGGAGAAATCTCTCTCCCGCTTCTTCTCTTCCTGGGACTGCACAGGCTCCTCTGGGGTCCCCGAGGGCGTGGCCCCAAAGCCTCCTCCTGTTCACCCCTCCTGGCAGCCCATCTGCCGGGGCGAACAGCTCCTGAGCTGTGGGGAGTGGGGAGGCTGCCCCGCACCCGGAGCTGACTCTGTGGCCCCGGCATGGGTGGGGCTGGTGCTCTGCCCGCTCAGCAGGGGCACCCACCCGGGGCAGAGAACACGCGTGTGAATGAGAGATAACTGGGCTTTTCCTAAACTGTTTCAGAGTAAAGTACCATTTACACAAAGAATCCGGTCTCGAGATTTGTAAGCGACGCCTGTCCAAAAAACGTATTATTCCGTGCAGTTTCCACATCACGTGGACTTTTATTTGGTTCAGCAGTGGCCACAGTAAGCCCTGCCCTGGGGCATTAGTTGGTGCCCTTGTACGCGCACAAACCAAGCATTTTACTGCATAATCCAAAATGATGCGGCCTGTGGCCTGTCGGGACGTGCTCCCTTCTTGTGGAGGAAGGAAGGTCAGGAAGCATCTCCTTGCAGACCAGGGTTCACAACGCCCAGAGACCTGCCCACAGACCCTGCTGCGCACCGGGGCGCATGGCCGAGTCATCCCAGGCTTCCATGGGCCGTGATTCCCACTCACGCCCGGGACCGGGCAGGCAGAGAGGAGTTAATGAGCGCACAAGAGCAGGCGGTCACCCCTGGGCCTGCAACTCCCTCGCTGTGCATTCAGGGGCCTCCTGGCTCTCAGAGGCGCGTCCCAGGGGCGCACACAGCACCTCCGGCTCTGCAACTCCACCGGGTTGGGGCGAGCGGGTGAGGGAAGGACGCAGAAACAAGGGCAGAGGAACCGCGAGAGGCAGGACGGGGCTGGATGGGCCAGCGAGGGGGTCGACACTGAGCCCGACACTGAGCGCGGGGCCTGGGGCGCAGTCTGCCCGGGGAGTCCGGAGATGCCGCGCAAGTCCTCCGGACAAAGGCAATGACCCAGGACGCGATGGCGAGGCCGTCCAGGGAGCGCTGGTCCCTCAGCTGCACCGGACTGAGCCGCGACCGCTCAGCACACGCTGCTTATATAAAATCAGGGGTGCTCTTCCCGAGCCCCAGGTGAGATCACCTAAGTCGGCACAGCCTTAGGAGCTGCAAAGCAGCGCGCGCCTCCGGGGGCAGCGCGAGTCTTCCCTGGCCCCCGGCCTCCCGCATCCTCCTGCAACGACCTGGAGCTCCCTGTGCAGGACAGAGCCCGGAGCGGGGGGAGTGTCTTAGGCGGCTGCAGGGCGCACGCCCACCTCCTGCCTCCCCGAGACCCCCAGCGCTTTCTCCAGGGTTTAGCGGGGAGGTGAACCGGCCCCGTCCTGCACCGCCACGGTGCGCCCGGGCTGTTCATCATCGGTGGCCGCAGATTCATACGAACTCCCCAACATATTGGCTCGGAAATGTACAGTCATAGGCAATTTACAAAACGGACGAAAATTATTCCGCTAATGCCAGGAATAACTGAGGATTTTCAGAAAGAAAAACAGGAATATTTTCTTGTGTAAATAATAGATAAAGAATAAAAAAGTAAATGAGCGTAATCCAGCAGCAATCCCCTTAGGGAGTAATAAAACCCGAAAAGTCCAATTTGCGCAGCAAGATCCATTAGGCAGGAAGTGAGGAAGCCAGACGCTGTCCCGCAGCCCTGAAGTGGGGAACTCACTGTGGGGGTTTGATGCCTCAAATCAGGAGCTGCGGATGAAAGACATTTCAACGTTTCATTATTGTGCATTAGTTCAGTGTGTGCAGGTTTGGTATCCCAGGTAATTTCTTTAAACCTGCAATCGCACAGAAAGGCCAGGCACGTGTCTCGGAGCCATTTCCGTCAGACCCGCCCTGCGAGGTGCAGCCCTGGGCATTGCGGGTGGAGCTGGGGCCTGGGAGGGATCCCATGACCCTGAGCCTCGGCCTGCCTGGAAGTCGGCATGCTTTGTGAATGCCCAAAGTCTCAGGCGGCATAAACTATGCCGCTTATTCTTATTTTATAGGTAACTTTTCTGTAAAGGTGAATATTGTATTGAAAAAAGTTTTCTTTTTTTTTAAGCCTCAAGGATAGGACAGATTTTAAAAACATAAATTTAAATCATCGTCAATATAAATTTAAATTTAAATATAAATTTTAATCATCATAAATTGAAATCAACATCATCATGGTGTTGTAAGCCTTGCACCTTTCTATTATCTAAAAGTAGAAAATTGGGGGAGTTTAAACCCTTATCCTTACCGCAGTGGACTGTTTTAATGACAGTTTTCACCTGGTATTACTGATTGTGAGCCTGGATTTCAGGGACGGTAACTGCGGGCTCTGTGTGCACACAGGGGAGCCTCCGCACGGGTGAGTTCAATGCGCTGTTCTTCGTGCTGACGGCGGAACTCATATGCGATGGCCTTTATTTTTCCCCTGATGACTATGAATTTTCCCTGATAATCTGGGGCCAGAGTCCACTGGTGCAGCAGGTGGGATGCGGCGGAACGAGTCCCTGCGCTGGGGAGGACTGTGCAGCTCCCTCGGTGATGCTGAGCCCGTCTGGGCATTCATGCGATACGCAGCGCTCTCTTCTGCGGGTCCCATCTACAACAATGTTTATTCCGCAGGTGCTTAATTCTCATAGCACAACTGGACTGCTGAGTTTTTAAGGTAATTAACCAGAATAGACATGATCATCATAAATTCTGTCTTGTTCAATTTGCTATCAATGTGCCCAATTGTATAATGATGTCTACCAATGTCTTCCCAGGTTTCAAAAATGGCTCAGGTAAATGAGGTGTAAACTCATTTGGCTTTGTCCGGATTGTAAAATATACCTGCACACCTCACTGTGTTTGACTTTTTCAAATCCAGCAGCGTGCTTTGACAATCTGAAGAGTTAATTTTTCTCCTTGTGCTTTCCTTTAAAAAATATCCTTGGTATGAAAGGCACATAAAATTACACTGCACATCTTTCAAATAAACTATTTCTGTTACTAAATGACTCAGCATTAGAGTTTGCTGGGGTGCACGTGTGCATGTTAAGAATGACAGTGTTACTTTATTTTTTACCTGTAGCATGGGAAAATCCTTAGGGAACACGAAAAACGGGTAATTAGGACATTTTTTGGTTAATTATATTAGTTGTTTTATGAATATGAGTGTTTCCTATGTGTTCAAAAGAGTTAGACTGTGGGCTTATTACAATATCTTTTATAGATCAAATTTATAGCTGTCTTCAAATAAAAGTTTATGGAACAATACAATTTATTGAGCATACACATTTCCTCTTTCAGTCTCTGATCCCAAAGAGATATCAGGAAACAATCAAAGCTAAAAATAAATGAATGCCTGGGAAGTGCCAGAGGCAGGCAATGTCACATCTTTCTCAAGCTCCATAATCACAAAGACAAGCCCTTGCATTCGAACTGCCTATCTGCAAGAGGACAATGGAATATTATAAATATAAAGTTAGATTTCAAACTATCAGCACTGAAGAAAGGTGCACCAGGATGTCCTACTTCCTCTGAGATGGAGCTGTCCCATTCCTCACAGGTCCTGCCCCTTAAACCGAAGCACCTTAGCCATAACCACAAGTACTCACAGGAAGTCTCCCAAAGGGGAGAAGAAAACAGGCAGCCTAGGGACCTCAAAAAGTTGAGGAAAAACAGAGTTGTTCCCCGATCCCAGAGCTCCCATCCACCCAGAACAAGTGAGTCCCTGGTCTCCTGCAGCTCCCAATCCACTTAGAACAGGTGTCTCTGGCCCCATTGAAGCTCCCTTCTGCCCAGTACAGGTGAGTCTCTGACATCCTTGCAACTCCAAGTCAGTTCCCTGACTCCCTATTTGTTATCACAGATTCCAGACAGGAGCTGTAGAAACTCTAACCAAACTACTAACGCCCACAGGCACAGAAGCTTCAAGGACAGCCGCCTCCCTTTGTCAAAGGATTGGGCCAAGGTTACCTAACCATAGAAAACAAAAGGCAGTATTTGTCCTACTTCAGAAAACATAAAACATTGGTTTTAGAGGGTAGAAGAGAAAGCTGATCTTCCACTTCTCTCTTTGCCTCTGGTGGGGTGGAGTTGAGCAGAGTTGAGTCTGCATCCCCCCTGGAGCAGAAGCAGAAAGACAACAAATACTAACAGTGAGATGGCTGAATGCTGGAGCAATCTGGCAAGGGCCCTCAAGCAGCAATATAAATATGCTTCAACAGACATTTATGAATTATCTTGAAACAAATAAAAAAATAGAAAACCTCAGGAAAATCTGGAAACCACACATTGAGTATCACATGACATGCTGTGATAATTTTTTTCTTTAACCATCAAATACAATTTAAGGCTCTTCAGAAGCATAATAGTCTATTATATTTACCCCTGTTTTTATCCATTCCAATGTTTTTTTCTTTCCTTTCTGAAGTTCCCTCTTCCAGTTATCATTTCCTTTCTCTATGGAGAACGTTCTACAGCAATTTTTAAGGGTAGGCTCAGGCTTGCTATTGATAAATTAAATTAGATTTTCTTTTACTTGAAATATTTTTATTTTCCCTTTATCCTTGAAGAATTGTTTTCACAGAATATAGAATTCTGGGGAGACAGTTTCTAAGTGCTGAAAAGAAAAATACTCCAGCCTGGGTGACAAAGTGAGACTCTGTCTCAAAAAATAATTTTAAAAAAGATACAAAAAGATAAAAACCTGTCTGTCCAGAATTCTAAATCCAGTAAATAGACTGTTCTGTTTCTCAAGGGTTTCTTAATCATTTTTAACAAGTAAAGAAAAATGTTATACTATCTAAGGTGCTGTTTAATGTATGTGGAAGAAATGTTTAGGACAATTATATTTTAAACTTGGGGACAGTAACAAGATTTAAGTGGAAATAAGATTTCTATACTTCACTCAACATCCTAAACATGTGTTCTAAACTGTGATAAGTTGTGTATGTATATTGTAATACCTAGAGCAACAACAAAGAAAATTATAACAAGTTGTATACTCAAAAATCTATAAATAATAAAAAATAGAATCCCACAAAGGGACTCAAATATCTAAAAGGAAGGTAAGAAAAGAAAAATATAGAAATTTGGAGAATAGAGGAAAAAGATCCTGGAGACAAATGATAAATAGCAGAATTAAGCCCTAAAAATATCCTAAATACCCTTAATATGAATGGTCTAAATACACCAATCAAAAGAGAAGTTATCAGAGTGAATAAAAACATATGTTCCAACAATATGCAGTCTATAAGCAACTCACTTGAAATACAACAATATAGGTAGGTGGAAAGTAAAAGTATGGAAAAGGAAATGTTAACTTTTAAAAAACGCAGAAGTGGCTAAATTAATATCAGATAAGGTATACTTTAGAGCAAAGAAAATTACTAGAGACAAAGAGGAACATTACATTATTGTAAAAGTATCAGTCTACCTGTAAAGATATACACAACAAATACGTAAGCACCAAACAATAGAGTTTCAAAATACATAAAGCAAAAACTGATAGAGCTGTTGTTTAATGGGTATAGAATTTTACTTTTGTAAGATGGAAAAGTTCTGGAGATCTGTTGCATAACAATGTAAATACACAATATTACTGAGTTGTACACTTGAAAGTAGTAGAGATGATTAATTTTATGGTTTTTTTTTAACCACAATTCAAATGTTATAAACCTGACAGAAGAAATTGGCATATCCACAATTATAGTTGAAGCCTTCAACATTCCACTCTCAGCAATGATACAACTATTAAACAGAAAATTGTTAAGGCCATAGAAGAACTGAATACAGCAGTTGTTCAACAGAATTTACTTGGCATAATATAGACCCTTTGTGTTAGTCCATTCTCACATGGCTATAAAGAAAAGCCTGAGACTGAATAATTTGCAAAGAAAAGAGGTTTAATTGGTTCACAGTTCCACAGCCTGTACAGGAAGTTTATGCTAATATCAACGTGGCTTCTGGGAAGGCCTCATGAAACTTATAATCATGGAGAATGTGATGGTTTACATACAGTGTCAACTTGATTGGATTGAAGGATGCAAAGTATTGATCCAGGGTGTGTCTGTGAGGGTATTGCCAAAGGAAATTGACATTTGAGTCGGTGGGCTGGGAAAGGCAGACCCACCCTTAATCTGGGTGGGCACCATCTAATCAGCTGCCAGCACGGCCAGGATATAAAGCAGGCAGGAAAATGTGGAAAGGCTAGACTGGCCTAGCCTCCCAGCCCACATGTTTCTCCTGTGCTTGATGCTTCCCACCCTTGAACACTGGACTTCAAGTTCTTCAGCTTTGGGAATCGGACTGGCTTCCTTGCTCCTCAGTTTGCAGACAGCCTTTTGTGGGACCTTGTGACTGTGTGAGTTTAATATGCCTTAATAAACTCATATATATATATATATATCTTATTAGTCCTGTCCCTCTAGAGAACCCTGACTAATGCGGGGAAGGTGAAGGGCAAGCCTGCACTTCACATAGCCAGAGAAAGATGAAGAGAGAGAGGGACAGGGGAAGTGTCACACACTTTTAAACAATCAGATCTCCTGAAAACTCACTATCAACAGAACAGTACCAAGGGGATGGTGCTAAACCATTCATGAGAAACTTGTCTCTATGATCCAATCACCTCCCATCAGGCCCCACCTCCAACACTGGGGATTACAATGCAATATGAGATTTGGGTGGGGACACAGATCCAAACCACATCAACATTCTACTCAACAATAGAAAAATACACGTGTTTGTCAAGTGGTCATGGAACATAAACCATGGTAGGCCATATCCTGTGAGAACTGAAATTACAGAGTATACAATTTGACCAATATGGAATAAAACTATAAGTCAGTAAGAGAAACACAATAAGAAGCTCTCTAAACAATTGAAAATTAAACAACCTACTTAAATGTACTCCATGGGTCAAAGAGAAAATCTCAAAGGAAATAAAAATAAGTAAAAATTAAAATACAACATATCCAAATTGGTGATGTGCAGGCAAACCAGTTCTGAGAGGGAGATGTATAGCACTAAGTTTTCGCTTTAGAAAGTTGGGAAGGTTTTAAATCAATAATCTAAGTTCTTAACTAAAGCAACCAGAAAAGAAGAACAAAATAAACCCAAAGCAAGCAATAGGTAGGATAAAAAGATAAGAATAAAAAACTGTGAAATTGAATATAGGAAAATGGAGAAATCAGTGAACCAAAAAGCTGATGAAAATTACCATTAAAACTGATAAACCTTTAGCAAGTAAATATTTTTTCAAAAGACCCAAATCACCAATATCGTGATGAAAGTGAGATATCAATAAATGTACTGTAGCACTTAAAGGAATCATAAGGGATTCTAAAAACACATTGAAACTCAACAACTGAAATAAAGTGGGCTCATTCTTTGAAAAACAGAAACTACTGTAGTTCACTTCTGGTGAAACAGATAACCCAAATAGCTTTACACCTTTAAATTTAATTTGTATTTAACAACTTCCACCTAAAAATCTTCAGACATAGATGGAGTTCCTGAAAAATACTAGCAAATGTTTAAAGAAGAATTAATGTAAATTTTATATAATCTCTTTCAGAATATAAAAGAAGCACATTTTCTAATTCTTTTTATGAGACTCACTTATGAAAATTACAGTCTGATATCACTCATGAACTTAGATGCAAAGACTCTATACAACATATTAGCAAAGCAAATCTACCCATGCATAAAATTACTACACACTACAATCAAATCGTACATTTCCCAGGCAAGCAAGGCTGGTTCAACACTCAAAAATCAATCCAGGTAATCCACCATATAAACAGACTGAAGAAAATATGTGGCTATATGAAGTGATTTAGAAAAAGCATATGACAAATCCCAACACCCATTCATTATAAAATCTCTCAGGCAATGAGGAGCCCTCAGGTTGGTGAAGAGCATCTGAGAAATCCAAGGCTGGCATCGCATCTGATCATAAGAACCCAACACATCCCCTCCAAGACCAGGATTGTGGCACAGCCATTGGTTCCCACCACTGTCCACATCTTGCTCTAAGTCCTGGCCTCTGCAATTAGTCAAGAAAAAAATAAAAATAAAAACACACAGATTGGAAAGTGTCATGGGCTGAATTATGTTCCCCCAAAATTCACATTGCAGTCTCACCCCCAGTACCTCAGCACATGACTGTATTTGGAGATGGAGCTTGTCAGAGGTACACTGACCTCCTTCCACCACCTCCCTTCACCCCTACACTCACAGGGGAGGGCTGTGTTCCAAGACTCCTAGTGGAGGCCTGGAACCACAGATGGAGCCACACCCCATATACACTGCCATTTTTCTATTAGAGCCGGGATGGCTAATAAGTGACTTCTGGGAGGGAGGCGTATACGCTCCCTAGGACATGCCAGGTAAAGACACAGTTCCCATCTCGGGAGGTGGAGAGAGGGACCGTGGGAGATTTAATCACACTGCTCAGAACAGCACACAATCTAAAGTTTAGGAATTGTTTATTCTGGAATTGTTCATTTAATATTTTCCAACCATGGTTGGCCACAGGTAAATGAATTCTAAGAAAGCAAAACTGAGAATAAGGGGGACTTCAGTGCAGTAAGTAATTTAGATGGAGGTCATCAGAGTGGGCACTAATCCAGTAAGACTAGTGTCCTTATGTGAAGAGACTGGGATGCAGACAGACACAGAGGAAGGAAGATGTGAGGACACACGGAGAAGATGGGGTCGCAAGCCAAGGAGCACGTCCTGAAACAGGTCCTTCCCTTGCAGCCTGCAGAAGGAACCACACCTGCTGAGGCCTTGAGCTAGGACTTCCAACCTCCATAACTGTGAGAAAATAAATTTCTGCTGTTTAAGCCACCTAGAATATAGTACTTGCCTATGACAGCCCTAGCAAACTAATGCAGAAAGAAAAAATTAAAACTGTTTCTACTTGCAGATGGCATGACTGTCTATGTGTGAAATCCTTAAGAATCTACAAAAAACCTGCTAGAACCCATAAGGGATTTTGGTACGGTCACAGATACAAGTTCAACACACTAAAATCAATCACGTTTCTATACAGTAAAGATGAACATGTGGAAGTGAAATTAAAAATACAATAACATTTAGACAATCACTAAAAAAAAGGTATAATTGGTGTAAATTTAATAAAACATGCACAATATATGAATGCTGAATTTCAAACTCCTGCTGAAAGAAATCAATCACCTAAATAAGTGGAAAATATATTGTTTATGGATAGGAAAGTTCAATAGCATAAATACGTCAATTATCCTAAAATGTTTCTATATGTTTAATGCAATTCCTGTCAAAATACCAATAGGGTTTCTTGTACATATAGACAAGCTTATTCTACCATAATATTGAAGGGCATAGACCCCAAGTTAACTAAAATGATATTTTAAAGGAAGAAGAAAGTGGGAGAAATCACTTTCTCAGATTTCAACTCCTACTATGTAGCTGCATTAATGAAGACAGCGTAGTATTGGTAAAGGACTACCGATGCACATCAAAGAACAGAACAGAGAAACCAGAAGTGACCACATAAATATGCTCAATGCTTTTCTTTTCCTTTTTTTTTTTTTTTTTTTTTTTTTTGAGATGGAGTCTCGCTCTGTGGCCCAGGCTGGAGTGCAGTGGCCGGATCTCAGCTCACTGCAAGCTCCGCCTCCCGGGTTTACGCCATTCTCCTGCCTCAGCCTCCCGAGTAGCTGGGACTACAGGCGCCCGCCACCTCGCCCGGCTAGTTTTTTGTATTTTTTAGTAGAGACGGGGTTTCACCGTGTTAGCCAGGATGGTCTCGATCTCCTGACCTTGTGATCTGCCCGTCTCGGCCTCCCAAAGTGCTGGGATGACAGGCTTGAGCCACTGCGCCCGGCTGCTCAATGCTTTTCAACAAGGTACAAAAGCCACACATCAGAGGAAGATTTGCCTTTACAACACAGAGTGTTGAAAAAAATCTAAATCTCACACTTTAAAATGTAACTCAAAATGAATCATGGACTCTTATGTAACAGGCAAGATTGTAAAACTTTTAGAAAAAAAAAGGAGGAAATCTTTAATATCTAGGGGCAGGCAACGAGTTCTTAGACTTGAAAGGAGAAACGCAATTCATAAGAAAAGATAAATTGGTAAATTGGACTCCAAATTGAAACTTTTTCTCTGCAAAAGCCCCTGTTAGGAGGTTGAAAAACAAGCTGCAGACTGGGAGAGAATGTTTGCAAACCACACACCCAACAAAGGTCTCAAATCTGCAATAGAAAAGGGCTGTCAAAACCCAACAGAAAGGTAACAAATGATCTAACTAGAGAATGGGCCAAAAACATGAACAGATATTTCATGAAGCAGGACTTGCACATGGCAAATAAACACGTGCGGTGATGTTCAAGTCCATCAGCCACCAGAGAAACATAGAGAGAAAGAACCATAATGAATGAGATGCTGCTGTCCACCCATCTGAAGGCCCAAAAGAAGAGAGTGGCAACAGTCAATCTGCAGAGGGTACGGTGAACGAATGTCTTACCCACAGTGGGTACGAGGGTACGAGTCTCAGTGGTGCAGCCACTATGGAAGTAGATTGGCAGTTTCTTAGAACTACCACGGGACCCAGAATTGGCACTTATTCCAGAGAAATACAACAGCACGTTCACACAGAACCTGTACGTGAACGAATGCTTGTGGCAGGTTTGTTCTTCAGAGCCCCAGACCGGAAACAGCCCTGACATCCTTTAATAGGAGGATGGTTAAACTGTGGTGTAACCGCACCATGGATTCCTCAGTAAACCAAGAACAGACTCCTAAGGCTGCAGAAGCCTAGGTGAATCTGCAGGGAATTGTCCTGAGTGAAAAAAGCCAATCCCAAGAGTCACACACCGTATGACTGCATTGATATAACACTCTTGAAACAGATTACATACATATACCTATATACATTATATACATATATAATATGTAATGCTATATAGCATTATATAACAAAATTATTGAGATGAAGTGAGATTAGTAGTTGCCAAAGGAGAGATCTTTGTGGTGACAGAGCTGTTCTTAATTCTATCAATGTCATTATCCTTGTTGTGATTTTGTACTTTAATTTTGCAGGATGTAACTACAGCAGAAACTGGTAAACGGTCCATTAGGTCTTTCTATACGTATAATAGCATGCAAATCTACAATGATCTTAGCATAAACATTTATTCACAAAAAATGCATCAAATTTAACTAGAAAAGGAGCTAAAACCCAAGGAAAGTGAATACAGCAAACAACAGGGCTTGACAATATAATGAATAACCTCGGAATTTAATGGCTCTCACAAATGTTAAAAAGTAACTAATAGGGATTTCAAAATCACTGTAGGCAATTTAACAGATTTGTCTTTGTTTTGTGACCAAATCCCACCAAAATGACAATAAAGAAATAAAACCCACAATAAAGATGAAGATGAGAGAGATGAAATGTTAACAACAAAATGCAGGAGGCAGGGATATGGATGGAAGCGTGATGGCAGACGAAACACTCCAGGCAGAGCCAAAAGCCTGGCTATCGGCGGGGAAGGCTGGAATCAAGTGTCTCCCCAAAGGCATCTCCAGAAAGGCCTGGGAGCAGGTCAATGCACCCAAGAATGCAGCTGAAGCTGAATACACCCGAGAACGCAGCTGAGACTGCAGCTGAGGCTGTTCGAGTCTGTGGAATGCTATATCTCCAAGTGTAGTCTCCAACTAGCAGCAGGGCATCACCTGGGATTCCTTAGCAATGCCCAACATGGGCCCCGTGCTAAACCCTGAGTCAGAAACTCCAGAGGGTAGAGCTTGAAGCTTTGCATATGCTTCTGAAGCTCCCTCAAGTCTGAGACCTACTGCTGTGTGAGAAAATGTTCATGTCCCAGAGTTCCTTTCCCATCACTAAAGCCTGGCCACTAGCCCTGCAGAAGCCTGGAGGTCCAGAAGTGCTTCTCAAACTTTCATGAGCATTGAGAGGCTTGTTAAAATGCAGCTTCCAATCTAACAGGTCTGAGAGCCTGGAGACATGCATGGTTAATAAGCTCCCTGGGGACACTCTCGCATCCGTCTGAGTCTCACACTTCCAGTGTCAAGGGTCAGGACAGTGGGTCACCTGGCGAGCTGCACGAACCACATGGGCCTGCATCCCACCCTGGAGGTTCCCCTTAATTGGCTTGGTGTGTGGCCCGAGTGTTGAGATTTTTAAAGCTCCTGTGTGATTTTAATGGGCTGTGGAGGTTGTGGACTTCTGAAGGAGATGGACTCCGGCAGAGCTGAAGGTGAACATTCCGAACTGAAAGTGGAGAAGGAGGGAAAGTTTATAAACTGAAAAGTGAAATCTGCACTCTCCTTTTCCCACTTGGCTTCCAGGCAGAAGCTAATATGATTACTCTGCAGGGTGAACTTGTCCAAACGAAAAGAAATAGCACACAGTACTTGCATTCCAGCCTGGCCGGGCAATGCGCTCCATCTGTGTGTATGCACGAATTGGTAAAGTAAAACATTAACCAGGCAATTAATTTTTAGTTTGAAATTGTAAAGGTTAGATACAGTTGTTTCCACAAAATTCCCTCAAATATCTGGGAATCAAGAAGTATGCAAGTTTCATGATTATGCAAAATTATAAGCCTCAGAACATAAAAGTCAAGCCTAACTAAAGAGACAACCTTACTAAGGAGAAGAATTCACCATTTTAAACGCTGTTATTTCTTCCCAAATTGCACTACTAAATCAATTAAATTGAAAGTATCAATTCTATTCATTAATACTTTCAATTCTCCAATAGGATTTTTTAATGAAACTTGATTCTAAAATTTATGTGAAATATGCACAAGCGTAGACAATAATGTCTTCACGTAAATGAAAGGGTGCTCCCTGCTCCCAGGTGGGGCAAGGAGGGAACTTTCTGGGGTGACCATCTCTGACCTCCCAGAGTGCTCTGGGTCTGTCCCTCCAACACGTTGTCTCAAAGTCCACCTGGCACCTGCAATGAGGGGAGGCAGCTCAATGTGCTCAGAGATGAGCTCAAGTCAGGACGATGCCTCCAGAGCTCAGAATGTACTCTTCTAATATCTGCAATAAAAATAGTCACACAGGCCAGACACATGCAATGTGAGGGTCACCACAGTCTCTCCCTGGAGAGACTAACGTATAATCCTGAGTTTATTTAACTCATATACAGCTAGTACGAGGTATTGTTCTTTAAATTATTTATCAGCATGAGGTCAATACAGGCTGATGACTCTAATGCCATGATGAAGTAAGTCTTGCTGATGAGTCCACGGCATTCCGAGACTTTATCATTACTGAAGACCCTGAATCGGTCCTACTAATGTCTGCAGTCAGGACTCTATCTCACTATACATCTTTTGCTGATTAACTCTAGTTATTTTTTAAAATTTAAATTAACATTTTCAATCTTATTTTTCCCTTTTATGTATCTCTTTGGTCTGATTTTTTGTTCATCTTAAATTTATGCTATTATTTCTAAAACTATAAGGCATCCACCTTGAAGCCTGAGATCAGCTGTAGCAATCTAATGTTTCCCATAATGACTAGTTTTGTGGATTCTTAGTATTTTTCACCTAAAAATTTAGTATAAGAAAATTATCTTGTAAAAAATAAAGAACACAGCATGTGTTAAAAGCCAGAACAGTTCTGATAGCCAGTGGATACTCAAGGACTACACAGAACACATTTCCAAAACCAGATCACCAATTTTTAAAAATTATCTTCATATGTTAATAAATTATGAGGTATCACAAACCACAAGAAGATAGCCAACCCAGTCACATAAACCTATCAACTCCTACTACTAAGTGTGTTGGATTCCTGTTAGGAAAATAGAAACAGGTGTTTCCACAGAAGGGATTCCATGCAGGCAAACAGACACCGAGCCTTGCAGAGCCTAGAGGCTAAGCGGGGAACCATTCAGGGCAGGGGCTCAGACCCACAAGGAGGGAGCGCGGCCGGGTACACCTGAAGCCAGCGGTTCTCTGAGTCGGAACCTTCATGGACAAATCTGACGGGACACCAGGGCGTTCCTCCTCACCTCCTTCCGGTGTCTGCACGGAAGCACCTAGGAGGAGCCCGGCTGGGAAATGGCGGAGTCCCACGTCCTGGAGCAGGGGAAGGAGGAGCGCGGGGCAGGGAGGTGGTGCTGAAAGATGGCCCAGCCACTGGTAGGGAGAACCCTGCGTTCCTCCTGGAAGTGGGGGCTCTACTCCAGTCCCTTCAGCTCCCACCCCTGCTGCTGGAATCCCAGACCCTCTGCCTCCCAGCATTTACCTGCTACCTGCTGCTTTCCTTTGTAAGTTTAAAAACTTACTTATTTTTTCCTTTGTGTCCTGAAATTCCATGGTTGTTTCAGTCTGAGTCCTTTTTATTCTTTATTGAAAGCATTGGAGGGGTCTTTTAAAGCTGGAAATGTGTGGCCTTTAGTCTTGGGAGCCTTTTTGCTTTTAAGTTTTCTGTAAAAATAGTTCCCTTCCCATCCTGCACTTCATGTGTTCTTTCCTTCTGGATTCTGCTGTTTAAATATTGAGCTTCCTGAACTGGTATCTAATTTTCTTATTTTTTTCGGTTACAGTTTTTATTTCTTTACCTATTTTTCCTATTTCCAGAAGAATTCCTCAACTTTATTTTCTTATCTTTTTGTTGATTTTTATTTCATTTCTGCTATTATGTTTTTAGTTTTAGGTAGAATTGCCAGATTTAGCAAATAAAAATACAGAATGCCCACTTAAATCTAAATTTCAGAAAATCAACAAATAATTCTTAGTATTTGCCTAAGGATGGCCAATTATTGTATGGGGCATACTTATACTATAAAAAATTATCTGTTGATTAAAGGCACAAATTCGACTTGGTTTAGTTTTATAAAGTTTTAAGTTGACTAGTTTTAGTTTTAAGTCAGTTTAATTTTAAGATTACTTTTTGTTGTTTCCTCAGACTTCTTGTTTCAGATGTGCAATGTTCATTTCTATCTAGATGAGGATAATATTATGATTTCACTTTTTGAAGCTTTTTTTATTCCTGTTCTCTTTACTCTTCCTATTTCTGCTGAAAATTTTTTTCTGTTGATCTATTTTGTTTATTTTAGAGATATTTTTCTAACACCTGGTAGTCATATTAAAGAATAAGGCTATGAAAATTATGACCACCAGCTCACTGTGGGGTTTGTGCACAGTTATGTTCTGTAACTTCAGACTGCCTAGAATGCCCCTACTTGGCATTTCTCACCCCAAGCCTTTGAGCTGGCGTCTGTGTGGAATGGCTTCTTTCTCCATCTACACACATGGGTAATGCCTGATTGCTTTAAGGCTTATCCCCAGAAGGGCTCACCTTGTATCCTCGACCAAGTTGCACTGGACCCACGTTCTAACATTTTGTAAATCTCTTTGTACACATTTCACTCTATTAAAATTATCTGCAAATGCGTTTATCTTCTCAACCAGATTGAATCACCTGTGTCCCAGGATAGGGTCATTTAATATTTTCCCATCACAGAGCACCCAAAATAAACATTTGCTGACTGGAAAAGTCAAGTGGAAATAGTATCTAACTCACGGAAGTTTTAGGTGGATACAGTGAGGTAACGGCCACACATGAGTTTAAAACTGAAAATGCTTTAAGCCGTGTAAAGTGTCAGTGATGGGGCTGACGTCAGTGGTGATGATGACAGTGATGAATGCGCAAATACACAGTCACTGCTGCACAGAGCAGGACTCAGGAGGGAGACCTGAGCTAAAAATTTAATAATATTATTCATCCCAAGATGAGTCATCCACGGGCAATTATAGCGGTTGAAGCAAAGAGCATGACAGATTGATCCTTTCTGAAGAGGGACATTTAAAGTCTAGGCAAAGAGAAGCCATTACAGGGTTAGAAAAGGAACTGCCAAGGAGTAGGGCTCAGACTCAGAGGCAATGACATCATCACGTCAGGATACGAGTTCAGACTCAGAGGCAATGACATCATCACGTCAGGATGGAGTTCAGACCCAGAGGCAATGACATCCTCACGTCAGGGTAGAGCTCAGACTCAGAGGCAATGACATCATCACGTCAGGATAGAGCTCAGACTCAGAGGCAATGACATCATCACATCAGGATGGAGTTCAGGAAAGACAAGGGCAGTGGTGGGAAAGGCCCCGAGAGCCTGGGTCACCCCCCGAGAGCCTGGGTCACCCCCAGAGAGCCTGGGTCACCCCCCGAGAGCCTGGGTCACCCCCGGAGAGCCTGGGTCACCCCCAGAAAGCCTGGGTTACCAGTGGAGGCCACGCAGCTTGGGCTCAGCATGGAAGGCACCATTGCTTACCAGAGTGACCCAAGGACATTCTTTTTTTAACTTTTATTTTCAGTTCAGGGATACACTGTGCAGGTTTGTTACGCAAGTAAACACGTATCATGGAGGTTTGTTGTACCGGTTATTTCATCACCCGGGTATTAAGCCTCGTACCCATTAGTTATTTTTCCTGATCCTCTCCCTCCTTCCACCCTCCAACCTCCAATAGGTCCCAGTGTGTTGTTCCCCTCTATGTGTCTGTGTGTTTTCATCATTTAGCTCTCACTTATAAGTGAGGACATACAGTGTTTGGTTTTCTGTGTCTGCGTTAGTTTGCTGAGGATAATGGCCTCCAGTTGCATCTATGCCCCTGCAAAGGACATGATCTCATTCTTTTTTATGGCTGTGTAGTATTCCATGGTGTATATGTACCACACTTTCTTTATCCAGTCTACCACTGATGGGCATTTAGGTTGATTCCATGTCTTTGCTATTGTGAATAGTGCTGCAGTGAACATACCTGTGCATGCATCTTTACAATAGAATGATAATATTTCTTTGGGTATATATCCAGTAATGGGATCGCTGGGTTGAACGGTAGTTCTGTGTTTAGGTCTTTGAGGAACTGCCACACTGTCTTCCAATCAAAACCATGATGAGATACCATCTATCACCAATCACAATGGCTATTACTAAGAAGTCAAAAACTAACAGATGGTAGCGAGGTTGTGGAGAAAAAGGGATGCTCATACACCGTTGGCATAAGTACATTCTTTGACTATATTTACAATCATGGGAAATTAATGAGATGCTGTATCCTCTGAGGCAGGATACTACCTGGCTTATATTTCCTTCCCCCAGCGCAGCATTTGCCTCACAGCGGGGCTCTGATTTACATTCTTTTAAATGATAAATAATTTTCATGGCATGCCTGATGGCCTCCCGGGTAAGGTGGCGAAGACAAGCTTCTCTATGCCTGAATTTCATCCTGGGGTGATATGGTTTTGTCTCTGGAACATTAAGTTGGTAAAACTTTTATGTTTTTTGAGTCAGGCAGTTGCTTTATAATGAATCAATAAATGTTAAAGTAGCTGTGATGATAATTCATCCCTGGCAGCAGCGTGTCCTGAATTAACCAGGGAGTCACTGTGTGTGCTGGACGGGGGTACACTGGCCTTCCGACCTCCTCTGTCCCTGCTCCCCCTTCCACCTCTCCTCCCCTCTTCCTTCACCTCTCCCTCTTTCTCAGAGCAGGAGGGCTTTTCTCTTCATGGGAATTAAAATGCTGATATTTCACTCTGGGCCTCAAGAAACCCTAGAGCAATGATTGCATTTCAGATAAATACAATGTGGAACATTTAAAAACTGGTTAAACATGCGGTACATGAAAGTTCTCATGCGGAAAAAGCAAAGGGTGAGAATGTTAACCAGGAAGATTGTGAGGATTAACTATTATACCATCCCATATGGACACAGAAACTATTATACCATCGCATGCAGACACAAGAACTGAAAGGCTGGAGCTGGAGTCCGTGAGATGTGATGGCAGAGGTGGCAGGAGGTGGCGATAGAGTAGCCCCTGGGATCTCCAGGCTGGAGGGCGGAGGGCGGGGAAGCGAGACAGAGGCCCCTGGCGATGTCCGGTCCCAGAGGCCGCTCCACGTCCCTTCCACCATGTCTCGGCCACTATGACCTGGCCGCCCTCCCCACCCAGCTGAATGCCTCTCAGCACGGCTTTCTGTCCCATGCCCTCAGGCCCTCGCGTCCTGATATTTGCTGGCTAATTGGCGTGGATGGTGAGAAGCTACAGGAGGCCAAGCGGCTGTTGATGCCCAGGGCTGTGGGCAGCGCCTTGCAGGGGGAAACCTGCTCCCTCTGGTCTCCCAGAAGAACAGTTCAGGCCTTCCCTCCTCTCTCCAGGGCTCCAGCTCTTCCCCATCCCGGCTCTGAAGAAATCACTGAAGAAATCACAGCCTCCTGAGAGGATTTTCCCAGACACAGCCCTCCCCTGTGCCCGCCCCTCCTCCGAGTCCCCACCTTTCATCCCCAGGGCAGCAAACCACCCCCCATCTGCTCGGGGACATCAGCAGGCTCCCTGTTCCCTGAGTCATCAGTTTCTCCTTCCTGCTCGATTCCTATCCACAAACTTACCATTATTTTTCTTGTCTTTCAAGGAAAAATAAAACTTTTGCTTTTTATCCCAGTACTCCCTGTTTTCCTGCTGCTTATGGCAAAAGCTGCACCGAGGAAAAATGCTGCCCCTATTCTCTCTCCCGCCCTCTGCAGGAGTCTGTGACCCCAGAGCTCCCCTGGAACTGCTCTTGTCTCATGAACAGCCGCATGATGCCAAATCCCACAGGAAACTTCGGTGTTTATCTGACGGCGTGGGTGGATGGTGCGGTCCCTGCCCTGGAAATGGTCCTGCCCGCCCAGATTCACGCGTCTCCTGCCCTGCATCTCATAGTGGTCCTGGCCTCCCAGGGCAGCGTTTGAGGCCCAGTGCTCAGATCCACCCTTCCCCTCTTCTGCCGAGCACCTGGCCTCACCCGAGCTCTGCTGACCACAGATGGACGTCTTCAGGCCTGACCCCTCGTGCTGGCTCCGAACTCGTGTTTCTGACTCCCGGCAGCACTAGCAGCCCCTTGACCTTGTGCCCTGAGATCACGTCCCAGCCTGTCTGTCCTCACAGCCCCTCCATCCTGCAGCCTCTCGGAAGACGCCTCCCCACTGTGCCCTTTCTTGGTTTATATTCCTGCTTGTGCCTGTGTGTCGCTAATGTACCTACGTTTTTGTATCAGTCAAATTCTTTGTGTCTCTTTTGGTTGGTGCCATTTCAGTCAGGGCAGAGACGTTCCTCTGTTTGGTTCACTTCAGTATGTTAAGTTCTTAGAATTAGAAGTGAACTGTGTGGATGAGCGTGGCCTTGCCGAGAGTGAGAGCATGGAGAGATGCCAAGGGCCGGACTCAGGACACGGGGCCAGGGAGGGAGCGCAGGACTAAAGGATTTTACAAAACAGAGGTTTCATCTTTGCTAAATCTTAAAGAATTTTATAAGTTGACTTTCTGATTTTTAATAGTGAGAAGAGCACACACTCTTTTTTGCAGAGGTGATGCAGTATAGTTCTAATGAGAAGTGAAATCACACAGGAGCCTCCAGTTTCTGGCTGTGGCTTGTACCACCTGCTTCCTGTTTTAATGAACGTTGATGAAAGTGGTGTTGTGTCAATTTTTAAAAAATCATTGTCTGCCTTTAAGAGGTTTGATATTTTCAAAGTGTGGCTGCCTCTTCTCGTGCCCCACTTCCCCCGGTGGATGTCCATCCTCCTGCTCCATGGTGGCTCAGGGTCCTGCTTCACATCTACACTGGCATCCTGTAAGCACAAGACTCCAAACATGAGTCGTCAGCGTTTGGATGAGGACACAAGGTAAGCAAAGATTTGGCAAGAAGAATTCAAACTCAAGCCATAATATTATTCATGAATTATGAGCAACAAGATTAGATCTGGAGCTTGTTTTGGTGAGGATTTGACAGCAGAGGGATCAGGAGACTGACTTGGCCCATCAGCCCCGCTGCTGTGGTCTCTGGAGAAACAGGATTCCATTCAGCTTCATTCTATGGGCATGTGACTGCTTTCAAAAATTCTTTCTAATGATGAACTTGCTAAGAAAAATGCCCATCTTTTTCTGTAATAAGGTTGGACATTTTCCTTAGAGAGGCTTTCATCTGTTTTTTTTTTCCTTGTAAATGGAAAAACAGCCAAACATCTGGGTACCAAATGCCCACAGTCTCTGAGGCCCATCCATGGAGCAACCACTCTGTGAAATGAAAATGTTGCTTCTTGACTTGACGAAGGCTCATGTATAAACCCCTGGCTCAGTGGTGCTGATGGCCACAGTCCCCCAATTAACCATCAGATCTGCTTGCAGAGAACCGCCCCATGTCCATAAAGGCTGGAGTAACTCAGGGAGTATGGCTGGATGTGATACCTACTTGAGGGCTCACAGCAGCCCACATGTGTCTTTAAGTAGTTCCATGAGGCAAACTCGCTGACTAATGAGGCCTGTGTTGGAAGACTTGGGTCCTGAAATTGCTCAACCTGACAACTGCATAATAAGAAAGATGTTCCCAGTTCACCGAGCACTTCTGTCATCTGATCACAATTTCAGTCTGCTGCTGCTCTGTCGGCCTGGGGCTCATGAGAAGGAAGACCTGGAAACCATGCCAGGGCAACAGAAAGGGTTGTCAGGCTGAGCTTGTTCCCTCAGCAAATCCTTTCTAAGAGTCAGGTGTGTTCACACTAGGTATAGGGACAAATTCTTATAGGTCAAATTATGCCAGAGATAATCCTACTAGATCTTTAATTTCTGCTAATTGGCTAATCATCAAGTTATTTTGCCTGGGGAAGAGGAGAGAAATGGCCTGGTGTTGACTGAGGGCATTAAAGGGCATGGGCATGTGTGTGCCTGCATATGTGTGTGTGTGTGTGACTCATGTACATGCATACACGTGAGCCTGTGTGTGAGCATGTGTGGGTGCGTGCATGTGTGTACATGTCGGCATTTGTGTGTGTGCGCATGTGTGGGTGCATGCATGTGTGCACATGTTGGCATTTGTGTGTGCGCATGTGTGGGTGAGTGCATGTGTGTACATGTCTGCATTTGTGTGTGTGAGCATGTGTGGGTGCGTGCATGTGTGTACATGTCTGCATTTGTGTGTGTGAGCATGTGTGGGTGCGTGCATGTGTGCCTGTCTGTGTGTGAGCATATGTAGGTGCATGCATGTGTGCCTGTCTGTGTGTGAGCATGTGTCCATATGCTCCTTATGAAAGCCTTGTGGAATTAACATCATGGAAAAAAACTAAACAGAGACTCCTAAAGTTTAAGTAACACTCCTTGTTCCAGAGTCAGCATTTAATCCTACACGTGTACAATTTATACACGAAATAACCATCAATCCATCTTCATGTGACTTATGACAAGGTGTAGAATTATTCTGGGCCAATGGGGGGAGACTCAGGAGGGGATCTCCACTGCCAGCAGGTGGGAGGTCGTAAGGGAAGGACTGGACCCCGCAGAGAATTTGGGTAGACAGAGGGGAGAGCAAGCAAAGCCAGGTGGGAGTCCATGCTTGCCCTTCGCTTAAAGATATCCTTTACTCTCTGCACCTGATTTAACTCATCTGAAAGATAAAAATAAATACCCTTGCTTAAGGTTGTCATCAGGTTTAAAGAAGAGAGTGTGAGACTTGCATGGCTCATACTGGGCATTAAGAATAGTAGCTATTATTACATGAGCGTTCTACAGCTGAACATATCAAAATAAAACCACCAAAAAATCAGCTTTCCTGCCCCACACTGTTCCCTTGCAATGTTTCCTCTGGCACAACTGCCCTTACCTGGCTCTTCTACACCTGCTTAGATGCCTCAGTGTTTAAGCCCTGCTCAAATACTGGAGTCACCATGCACCATATACTGGCCGCCTGTGTAGGACCCCTCAGTGCCCCACATATGTGTCCACCTCCAGCACTGGCATTTATCCCTGTGACCGACCAGGGTTCCTGTGTTACGCTTATCTTTATCTCCAAATGCCCCACAGGGGCAGCACCGATGGGTGCACCTGATTGATGCTCAGGATGTTGCTCAGGTGGGTTGAGTTTGCTGTGGGTGTGATGTGTGGGGACTGACACAATAACAATGGCATTTAAAGCCGTTTACAGTCAGGCGCATTGGCTCACATCTGTAATCCCAGCACTTTGGGAGGCTGAGGTGGGCGGATCACCTAAAGTTAGGAGTTCGAGACCAGCCTGGCCAACATGGTGAAACCCCGTCTCTATTAAAAATACAAAAATTAGCTGGGCTTGGTGGTGGATGCCTGTAATCCCAGCTACTCTGGAGGCCGAGGCAGGAGAATTGCTTGAACCCAGGAGACAAGAGGTTGCAGTGAGCCGAGATTACGCCATTGCACTCCAGCATAGGCGACAAGAGTGAAAGTCTGTTAAAAACAAACACAAAAGCCATTCACATTGTGGGTGGATTTTAGGGCTGCTGCTGTGCCAAGGGCTATGGCTGCATCCAATCTTCACCAAGCCTTGCTCACCCTTTCTTCTTGTCCCCTGAATCCTGTGAGCTACTCTGTCACCTCTTCATCATAGCTGGACACTTGGGGCACAGAGAGCTTAAATAATGTGCCCAAGGTCACTGGCCAGAAAACAATGGACTGAATTTGGGGGCTGAACCTGACCCGAGGGTCAGCTGCCTAGTGGAGGGTAGCGGGGCTGTGACGGGGGTTTCCTCTTCCATCCATGCCAGTCATTGCCTAAGCCAGCAGTATCCCAATTTTATTAAGTCTGATACTTGCAGTCTTGCAAAGAACATAATGGAAAACACCCTGGTCAGTCAAGAACAATGACTCCTGTGTGTGTAGCACAGTTATTGAAACTGCCTTTCATGTTTCAGCATAATGCCAGATTCTAGAAATTCAGTGCTGGTGAAAACAAGTTTCAAACCCTCAAAGAGTTACAATCTTATGGAAATAAAATCTATAAATAAGTGTTCATAATATAAGATATAAAATCCTAATTTTCCTAAGAAAGTCACCCACAGATTACTTTTGAAGTCCCATCTCTAAAATGCTGGCACAACAAGGTAGGATTACTTTGCTACTCTGTAGCATTTTTCTATCGAGCTGAAATAGGAATAAACTACTCTGGTCTCAGTGAAGAATGCCTCACAATTGTCCAAATTCTTTAAACCAGAGATGTATTCTTAGTGCAAGAAAAAATCTATTTTCTCTGGAGATGGTAGTTTTTGACTGTGGCTGGTTCTGTTCTAATAATCTCCCGTCTAGAAGTGTAAGTTCCCTCAGTTGCAAAGGGCTTCGAAAGGTCATGGAGCTTTTGCTTCCCTGAAGACCTTTTTCGTTTATCCAGAGCTGATGCTGTGTGGCTACGAAGGGAACTGTAACCGAGTCAGATGTCTGGAAGATGCATGAAGCCCAGAGACTGACAAGCGCCTCTTCCGAAACTCAGGCTAGAGGTGGACAACGTGCTGGGAACTGTAGCTCCTCGGATGCTTTCAAACAATCCAAGTGCTTTTCCCCTTTGCTGAATTCCCACAGTATTCCCAGGGATACAATTGAGGCCTTATGTGTAGAAGGAACTCATTTGAGTATTAATCATATTCCCAGAGTCATGGAAAATAGTGCTTCCAGGTTTCAACGTCTGCTGGACATACCTCCCCCAGTGCATTGGTGACCGAATTTCTGGGGTAATCAGGAGCCCTCCTCCCTGCCCTCAGAGGCTAGTGAAGACAGCGCTTTCTAACTGGATATTTACTGTCACAGCAGTGTTTCAACACCACGTCACTTCTCCACAGGGGGACGTAGAGGTTTGGGAATAAGATGGGGGGCTACAACATAATGCCCCATGGGAGACCAGGTGCTGAAAAGCCAGATCCTCTCTGCCACCTGTGATTACAGCATCCAGGATTCAGCATGGCCGTGTTGTCCATGTCCACCTGGGGTCTCCTGGTGTGCACACTGCCCGCAGGCTCCCAGGCTTGGGGTCTACACTGCACCTGCCTCAGAGGCATCTCAGGGCCACCCACGGATGTTTGATAACTAGGCCTTGGAAGCATATAAGTGTCTGTGTTTCTGTGCATCTGTGTATTTGCATGTGTGTGATTCAGTATGTGTATCTGTGTGTCCCTGTGTGCCGCTATTTCAGTATGTGTGCATGTGTATCTGTGTATTGTGTGTGCATGTGCGTGTGTGCGTGCCTGTGTGTTGTGTGCACACGCACGTGCACATGTGTGCGCGCGTGCACGCCTGTGTTGTGTGCGTGTGCACGTGTGCGCGCCTGTGTTGTGTGTGCGCATGTGCGCGTGTGCATGCCTGTGTTGTGTGCGCGTGTGCGCGTGTGCGTGTGTGCACCTGTGTTGTGTGTGTGCATGTGTGCATGTGCGCGCCTGTGTGCATGTGCGCGTGAGTGCCTGTGTTATGTGCATGTGCGCATGTGTGCGCCTGTGTGCTGTATGTGCGTGTGTGTGTGCACCTATGTGTGTTGTGTGTGCGCATCTGCGCGTGTGCGCCTGTGTGTTTTGTGTGTGTGCATGTGCACGTGTGTGCGCCTGTGTTGTGTGTGTGCATGTGCGCGTGTGCGCCTGTGTGTTGTGTGTGTGCATGTGCATATGTGTGTGCGCCTGTGTATTGTGTGTGTGCATGTGTGTGTGTGCCTGTGCATTGTGTGTGTGTGTGTGTGCTGACCATCATGTTTATGGAGGAATTGGGCATGGTCCCTTTGAGAAATGGGAAGCTGGTCAAGATGACATCTCAGGTTTTCTTCTATTAATTCTGATTCATTCTTCTGAGATTTACAGAGAAGCAAAGTACAATAGGTATGGGTGATCATGACAATCTGGCTATTCAGGCATGTGCAAAATGTTCACCAGTGTTCTCACTTGCAAAAAACACAGAACTTATTATTTGCTTTGGAGATATATATAAAATGCCATAAGGAAATTCATGTACCAAAAGCTAAAATAGTCTAAATAGCCAATTAGTTTTTAAATACATTCATTGGTCAGGCTTCTTGTTTTTCTTCTTCTTTAAAATATTCAGTTTACCATTCAACAGGAAATGAGTTGGGAAAAATAACAAACGTTAAAACCAGTTGTTTGGCTGTCTATGCTAATGTCCAGTTCAAGATAGGGAAAATCGGCTAAGGAACAAGTTTTGTTTGTTGTTGTTTTGATAATGTCTTCTAGTGATTAAACTTACAGTAGGAGGCCTTCACTGTAGGAACTGTGTTATTTATAGTTTTTCAAAAAATGCCTTTCCTGTGTTATTTACAATAGCACGTTTTTCTGAAATAGATATTTGGGGAGGAGAAGTTGATGGTATTTCAGCACAAAATGGCAAAAGTTTGGGGCGGTGAGCAAGAGACATTCGCCACTGTGGCGCCAGGAGACTGGGTGAGGCGCCCACCACAGGGCCTGGGATCTCAGGGGCGTCTGAGGAGCAAGAGCTGGCGCGGGGCGCTTGGGGCAGCACAGCCAACATCCGACAACGGCGCGAGAATCAAGGACGCGGGAATCACAGGACGCGGGAATCACAGGACGCGGGAATCACAGGATGCGGGAATCACTGGGGGCCGGAATCAAGGGACGCCGGAATCAGGCTTCTCCAACAATGACTGACGCGGGGAGACATGTCCGAATTCTCTGAGTGACGCATTTAATACAATGACAAACAGTTCGTATGTGGTCTTTTCAGTAAATGTTGTCCAGTGACTACCCTCCCTCAACAATTTAGCTCGTACACGGGTTGGGCTCACACACACACACAGCTTTTCGCGGAGCTTTGACGGAAAGGAGGCTGCGCTGAGGCGGCGCCGCTGCTGTGGAGACACCCGATTCATGGCGCCAGCGGGGGAGGCGGCGCCAGCGGCTGGGTCACGTTTTTTCAGGAATTTGTCCTTCTTCAGAAAAAGAAAACACTGCTTCCTGCTACGCATATGGATTAGGAGATGCTGACAAGATTACAAACATGTTGCGACCCGCATGCTGAACCTAGACCCTCATGTTGGTTTTCAGTCAACAACACGTGAAAGACACAGTCCAGTGCCTGTGGAGGCCTCGAGGAACACGCGTGTGAAAGCTGCGCCCAGACCCACAGATCCCCCAGCAGCAGCCTTCGGTCCGGCGCCGAGACCTGACCCATCAGATCCCCGCCTTTACTGGGGTGCTGCGGTGGCCACAACTCCCATGGGTCGCCGCCTGGAAAAGGGAGGAGAGGACCTATGAGATCAGAAACACTGGCTGCCGCAAACACTTATAATGAAAATAACGTAACACATAAGCCAAAGGTAAAATGTGAAAGAAATCCAACAGGTCTGCCAAAGTGGCTGCCTGGCATCACTGAATCCTAACATCTTCTTGGTGTGGAAGACTCTGTTCTGCTTTCACAATATGGCAGCCCCAGGTCCCTGGGCGCACACCCAGCCCAATAAACACACCAGCATTTGCCACCACGAGTGACCTAACTCTGCGTGGGCCCAGGATAAGGCCAGTTCTAAATTATCACAATGCTTTTATAATTCTCTAAAACGTGTCTCTCTAATTCATATGCCTTTGTCTTGCCTGTTCTTTTATATATATTACAGGTTTTTTCCTACCATCCTGCACTCACTCCAGAACACAAATTGATTAATGGAAGACTGATGGGCGGTAGAACTGCCTAGCACGTTCCCTTTCCTCCTGGCACGTTCCCTTTCCTCCTTTCCTTCCTTCCCTCCCTCCCTCCTTCCCTCCCTTTCTCCCTTCCTTCCTTCCTTCTCTCCCTCCCTTCCTTCCTTCTTCTCCCTTCCTCCCTTCATTCCTTGTTCCTTCTCCTCCCTTCCTCCCTTCATTCCTTTGTTCCTTTCTTCCTCCCTTCCTCCCTTCATTCCTTTGTTCCTTTCTTCCTCCCTTCCTCCCTTCATTCCTTTGTTCCTTTCTTCCTCCCTTTCTTCCTTCCCTTACTTCTTTCATTGTTATCTGAATATATTTAATTGGATTTTCACAGGATTCAATGAAACATAATTGTACTATAAGAGTTTTGCTGAAATGGTCACACCCTATCCAGCCCTACCTAGGACAATCTGTGGTGATTAAGCCATGAAGTGAATTAATTCTTGCATTCATTGATTTATTTAACAAGCATTTGATCCTCTTGCTTGCCATTATGCTGGGTGCTAGATGTGAGGCCGGCAGCCACCAACAGACGGAGCCCATTCAGAGGAGGCTGTGCTTACCAGCTCTTCTGCGGGCCTCTGGGATTGTTACCAGGGATGGGTTCGTCCCTTTCTTCCTGGCTGTAAATCTTCAGTTAAATTTTCTCCTCAGAACTTTCAGTGTCTCTCTTTTTCAACTCCTTCCACATTCATATGCCTCTTACGACTTTCTTAGAAATATTCTTTTTCTTTCTTCACAAATGCTATGTTTTTATCCTTTATTCCCAAGGAGACTGTCCTGTGTAGAAAAAAAAAAAAAAATCATCGTGCCTTTAGGGACAAAAGAACTAGGTTTGGGTGACGCCTCCTTGTCACTGGGCACTCCTGGGAGTCACAACTTCCGAGCCAACTTCTTCTATTAAGTATCTGTGGAAGCCTCTACCTCGTCGGATTCTTACAAAGAACCACTAAAATAATGCTCAGAGCATTACTACAATCAAGTTATAAGTTTTATCATTATTCTATTCATGTTAACCTGAACTTTAATCTTTACCTTTTTCATCTTCAAATCTTTTCAAATTATCTTCAGTTCAAAATGTCACATTTTTCATGAACTGACCTAAAAAAATCACCAAATGAAAATAATATCAACCTAATTGGAAGTGTCATGGCACCTTGCCCCTCACTTAAAAGAGTTGATTCTTCTCCTGAGATAATCACGCTGGGGCCAGCCTGGATTCTGGTGTCAGGCGGTGGCCCTGAAACTTGCCGAGGCCACTTCTCCTTGTGCAGCCTTCACAAAGGGTGCCCACCAATTTCACAGGCAGGTAAATGAAGGCCTGGAGTTTGAAATACATGTTTCCTCCTGGCCCTCCTTCACTGTAAGGGCTTTTGTACAGCCAATTTGAGAAAAATGACGTTTTTAGATGTAGGCAGTTTGAGACCATTTTCAAGCTTTAGCACAGCTTTATTTATGCACACTGCCTACTCCCTAATGTGGAATTATCACGTGGAATCCTTAGTAGAGTCCACCTCCCTAACGATGCTGTTTTCTATGGCATGCTAAAGATAATTCGTTGTATCTTCTCCCACAATTTCTATACAAGAAGTCATATTTAAAACTCCAAATCAACTTTTGAAATTAAATCTTTGTAATTCCTTATTGTGTAGAATGAAAGGTGCTCTGTGCACTTGCAAAAATAATTAAATTAGGAAAAAAAAGAATTTAGAAACAGATTCATGTCCTCATGGCGGGTGGCACTGTCAGCTGCTCCTGGGGTGAGCCCCACTGGTATGCTCAGCTTTGACCGAAGTCTCAGCTTTGAGGGGATGGAAAGATCCCGGGGTGCACGGCGTCTCCTCCTTTCCCCAGCATCTAGGTCAGAGCTTGACCTGTAACAGGTCTTCGTTAAACATTTGCAAAGTGAACATCGCCTCAATCCCTCGGAACAATAACCACACCAGCAGGTCAAATCACTGCCTGGAGTGGAGGAGCCCATTTCAGAGAGAAGTTTTGTTTTGTTTTGTTTTAATGGTGAAAAGATGAAAACGCCTTTTCTTGGTCATTAACTCATTTTGGTTGAGAGCACGAGACCCCACCTCAGCCCTATGGATTCTGTCACCCTTTTGTGAGCATTTTTCTTTCTTTGTTCTTGGCCTGTTTTGTTGTTGTGTGCTGGTCTCAGTTTTCTGTCTCGATTCTCACAAGCTTCATGTGATACTTCTTTAAAAATGGCAATGATAAATCAGTTGTTGAAACTCAGTTTTGCTTTAAGGAATGGCAAATTGTCCACATTCCGCATGCTGTATTTGTTGGGAAATTGGAAAATTTCCAGCACAATTAGAATTAGGATATGCTTTAAAGGTCTTGACTCTCTCAAAAACCCTCCAATTTTCCACCCCCTTGGAATAGCTGAGACGACCTATGGCCGGTGTCCATATGACAATGTTGACCCCAGAAAATTAGAAGAGCAGCTAGAAGAAATTATCATGGGGCCCGGACGCAGAACCACATGGCTTTCAGAATCAAAGCCTAGAAGCACAGTCTTTGCTGGAGACCTGATGATGCATGTCAGCATAGACAGGCAGCCTGGGAGTGTTAAGAACTGAAAGCTGGGCTCTTGCAAAGTGATGATGCCTGTAGTTTAAATTCAGAGTAAGTCAGTCCTCTAGCTTTCCTGGAAGCCCAAGGCAGTAGGGAAAGCATATTTGGATACACCAAAAAAAAATTGACTATTGAATGGTATGAAGTGTATTGCCTTTATCCCTCATAACCTGTGGGGGTTGGCGACGTGGGAGAAGAAAGGATGCTTCCAGTATGGCTGCTACAATCATGGAAGACATCAAAGAGGGACGGATGCAGCCTCCAGGGAGATGGTATGCTGAGGGAACCGGACAGGAGAGAGGTTCTCTGTTGGTCCGGTGGTCACATGTTCCTCTGAGCCAAGAACATCTCTTTAATTCTTCTCCTGGATAGCATGGAATTCTACTCTAACTTCCATAATATGTTGGGTAATTTTAATGGGTGTTCCATTTGAAGAGGGCTATCTACAATTCATATGATATTGGTCAGTTAAACAGCCACAAGTGAATTGATGATTTTCTTTATATTATTGTCTTTTAGTCTAAGTCCTGAAAACCTGTATTCTATTATTTTATTATTAGACTATGATCATCTCTTACAGAAAAATAACTAAGTATTTATTTTGTCAATTTGATGTTTTTCTTTGATAGTTTTGCTAGTTCATTGTAGCAAGGAACACCAGTGGGCAATCTGGTAACCATGTGGAATCTGGGCAAGGTCTAAGATGCAGCTAAAAGTAACTGAGGTCTGTGGCTTGGTTAGGGCCAGAAATAGAGAACAGAAGGAGAGGGATTTGTTTAATTCCCATTGACCCAGGGCAGGGAGGGACATCCTCATCTAGACAAGGTTGGAACTTCGTAGGTCTTTCCATGATTCCTGTCTGCTTTGCAAGCATAAAGCAAACATATCTTTCCAAAGAAGAGCTTTGATTGTGGAATCCTGGAATCTCACCATTAGAGGGGACAGCACGGACAACCTGCCTCACAATGCAATGGGGTATGTCAGTGAAGTGACTTAACTCTTCAGGCTCAGAGTTTCTCAAAATAGGACCCTCAATCCACATACTTAAAGGCCACCTGGGATCTTGTCAAAATGCACATCCTCTGCCTCCACTCCAGTTTCTTGGGCTGAAAACTTGACTGCCTGCTTTGTAAGCAGATTTCCAGGAAAGTCCTGTGCACCCTGGAGTCAAGGAGGACATGGAACCAGGCAAGCCTTTCCACTGCACATGGCTCTCAGAACGTCCTTTCTTGCTGTGAACTGAAGTCTGTGGTCCTGTGAATTTCTGTCATTAGCTCTCATTCTGCCCTTTGAGTCTTCCCAGGACAAGTCTTGCCTTGCGCTGGAATCCACTTGCTGCAGAGACGCAGCCCTGTGCCATTAGCAGTCAGAGGGCATGCAGAGGAGCATAACTGAGAGGGCTCAATGTGGGGGATAGGCAGAGTTATGGGGCCACTCAAGGAGGCCCCAAGGGGTGGCAAGACACCCCAGCATTACAGACAGTGGGAGCAGTCACCACCCGCATCAGAAGGGATAGGAAGGGACGTGGGACACAGTGGCAGCCTGGTGAGAGCCGACCTAGGCAAGGCCTCAGATGCCGCACAATCTTTGGCATGACTGAAAGGGGGAAGGTAAAAACCCACCCCTGCCTCAATTTCTCCACATACTGTTTTCTTGCTAGGGCTCCCTATTGGGAACCCAGCTCTCAAGCCTGGAAGCCAAGGGGCAAAAGGGCCCAGTGGGTTCATGGCCAAAGGCAAAGAGCAGAGCCAATAGGGGGGCACAGACTTGGGTTCACAGAGAGTCCCAGGTCCTGAGGTGTACGTGATTCGTGTCCCAGGAGCCCCCAGGAAGATGTCCCTCCCTCCCAACGCCACCTTGGTTGGCCCCTGTGCACAAGACCTCATCCTCTGCTCCATCACTACAGCTTTATTTTGTTTGAGCATCTCTTCTACTTTAAATATATTTGTTTTCATTGAACTCATGTGCCTATTTTTTCTTGTGTTACATGACTGTGCAATTTTCAGGCCAGGTAGTTTTCTCTTTTTTTAATTCCTATATATTCTTAGTATCTTGTGATTATTAAGTGATTAGCATCTGAGTGTGGGTAATGAATAAAACTGAATTAGCTCGGTTACTCCCAGTTCAGCCAATGATGAAGGAAATGTGGATTTCCCAACGAGTCTGATGTAAAGACTCCATTAAACTAAAAAGCTTTCTACAGTACAAAGAAGAGATACGTTAGAAGGCCCTTAATTAAGTTTTCCAATTAAGCAAAGAGGTGATTTATATGAGGATTTCCAGTTCTCTCTCTGCAACTGTCAAAGGACAAGGACTCGTGACTTAAGGACGAGGACTCACCACTTCCTTTGTCTCCATCCATCCAGAGTTGTGTAGCCACTGCACCCTGAAAACTTCAGGGCTGCATGCTCGGCACCTAAAGGGGCCATACAGATGCTGCCAAGGACTCAGGAAGGAGGCTGGTGTGGCGTAGGGACCTGAGGCTGGGGCTGTGTTTGAGGAGGACAGTCGCAGCAAGAACACACCGACTGTCACGACAGTCCAGCCCTGAGGTAGCTCAGTGTGCTTGCAGGAGGGGCTTTGTCTCCTATTTGGCACCTATGAGAATTCTGGGGGAAACGTTTGTCCTCCAGTTACTGTCTTAATGAATTTCAACTGAGACACAGATTTCTGCCATAAGGCCTGGCCCAGAGGGGATGTCCAGGGTGGCTGGGAGGCTTCCATCCTAGTAACTTCCACTTGCCCCTGTGGAGCCTTCACAGTGGACAGACACCTCAGGCAAATGTTTGATCTATGCTTTGCAAACACACCTCAATCAAGTGCCACGGGCACTGGCATCCAGGCCTCACCATCCTGAGGCTGCTACTGACCAAAGGCCAGAATGGGCAACAGGGAAAGATCATGGGCATTTTTAACAGAATTTTTCAGAACCTAGTGGAATGGAGTTTCTTTTTCTAGGGAAGATCAATGGTCTTTATTGTTTCTTTTAAGCTTAATTAGTTATGAAGGAATCCTTGTCTAAATAAAAAGGAAGCATTTAGAATTCGTGACTATTGTGGGTCCAGAGTTAATGAGTTTAAAAGTCCTATAATCCTGTGATTCCTATGGGCCATGTGATTTATGTGGTCCTGTGCTCTATGTGCTCCATGTGATTTATGTGGGGCTGTGATTCTGTGGTCCATGTGGTCCTGTGGTGCTATTGGTCCCACGGTTCATGTGTTTCTGCAGTCTGTGTGGTCCATGTGGTGCTATGATTCCTGTGGTTCCTGTGGTTGATGTGGCTGTGTGATATATGTGGTTGATGTGGTCCTGTGTTTAGTGGTCCATGTGGTCCTGGGATTCCTAAGGCCCTATTGCTTATGTGGTCCTGTGGTCCATGTGGCCAGTGCAGTCCTGTGTCTATGTGGTCCATGCTGTCCATGTGGCCAGTGTGGTCCTGTGTCTATGTGGTCCATGCTGTCCATGTGGTCCTGAGTCCCTGCGTTCTATTGTCCATGTTGTCCTGTGGTCTATGGCCCATGTACTTTGGAGGTCTGCACGGTCCTTGTGGTCCTTAGGCCCTGGTGTCCTGAGATACGTGTGTTCCTCAGGTTCTGAGTTCCTTGTTTCTTCAAGAACTGTGTTCCTGGGGTTTTTGCATCCTAAGGTTCATAAGGTCCTATGGTCTCGTGATCCTCATGTTTTATGGTCCATGTATTCCTCTATCTTGTGGTCATGTGGTCCATGTGGTTCTTGAGTCCCCACATTTTGAGCTTCATGGGGTCCTGTGGTCTTGTTATCTGTATGTTTTGTGATCCGTGTGTTCCTGTCTTGTGGTCATGTGATCCAGGCGGTCTGTGTGGTCCTTGGGTCCTTGTACGCTGAGTTTCATGGGATCCCATGGGCCTGTGATGGAGTTTAATACCAAAACAACAAAGCAGGGTAGATGCAGTAGTTCAGAGGCTATAGCTGCCTTTCTTCCATGTTAATCTGGAAAGCTTCACTCTGATGAGTGAGTCCATGGTGTTCCCTCTGGCTAGAAGCCTTTTGTAGACAGTGTTCTAAGGTTTCTGCTGTGGGTCAGGAAGCTGCTGGGAATAGTCCTGAAAAGTCTCTGTTGTTTGCAAGAATGGAGGGTGTTTCACATGACTCATTGTGCTTTGACTTCTGTGTTTCACTTTGGCTGTGTCACCTTGCAGTCTGAGAAGCTCCTCAACCCAGATTTTTCTCATTTCTTTCAAAAGAGATTAATTATCCTTAATTAGCCTTGACTCCAAGTTGTAGATGAAGCAGCTTGGATCCTTTTATGAGTATAATCATGCTTTATGCTTTTAAATGCAATTTTTGAAGTTAAAAAAAATTAAAGTTAGTAGTAGTTCAATGTGGATAGCAATGATTCCCCATCTGTCATTCTCAACAAGTGATGAGGCCAAATTTATAATTTAGTTTCTAAAGTCTAATAATCACCAAATGTTCAACCAGAACCCCTTGGCTAGTCCCCTTACAGCAGAGACATGCAAATATAATTCAACAGAAAATATGAAGGGTTTCCATATTTCCACAACAAAAATCAACTTGTCCTGTTTTTATTCTCAAGAAAGAGTTCTCTGACATGTCACACAATTCACTTTCCTCACATCCTAAACCTCTTTCAAACACACACATGCATGTCTACATGCAAGCAGACAGAAAAACATACACACACATTATGAGTAGAGATAGACAAATTAATGCTAGAATATAAGTTATTCCTCTGGAAGGTGCAGTAATATTAGTATTAGCTCTAGTAGTAATTGGTGGGGAGATAAGTATGATATAAATTAGTCTGGGGAAAAGCTGAGATGCCCTGAATTTTTGCCATTTAGGTTTTTAAACATTTATTGACTGTGTTTTCATACCAGTGGTATGTTTACAAAAAACTGAGCAGAAAGTACAGAGCTCCCATATATCCCCCGTAATCTCTGCCTTAGTTACAGTTTCTTCTATTATTACTTTTTTTTTTTTTTTTGAGATGGAGTCTCACTCTGTCGCCCAGGCTGGAGTGCAGTGGCACAATCTTGGCTCACTGCAAGCTCCACCCTCTGGGTTCACGCCATTCTCCTGCCTCAGCCTCCCAAGCGGCTGGGACTACAGGCGTCCGCCACCACGCCCAGCTAATTCTTTTGTATTTTTGGTAGAGATGGGGTTTCACCACGTTAGCCAGGATGGTCTCAATCTTCTGACCTCATGATCCGCCCGCCTCGGCCTCCCAAACTGCTGGGATTACAGGCGTGAGCCACCGTGCCCAGCCAGTTTCTTCTATTTTTAACATCTGATATTGGTGGCAAATGCATCATAGTTAGATGAATCGATACTGATACATTATTATTAAATAATGTTCACAGTTTGTATTATAGCTCATCATTCTGTTGTGTATGAGTTTTGACAAAGGGGTAATGTCATGTATCCACCATTACATCATACCAAATAGTTCCTCTGCCCTAAAATATCCCTTTAACCTGTCCCTTCTCTAATATGCTTACATTATGTAGATCTGAAATTCAGAATTATATACCTTCTTTCTCTTTGAAGAACTTTTAACATTTTTCACAGTGCAGATCTGATAGCAAAAAATGTCATAAATATTTGTTTTCCCAAAAAAGTCTTTATTTCTTCATTTTTGAAGGATAATTTCACTGGCCAGAATTCTAGGTTGATGAGGTTTTTTTTATTTTGACATTTTAAATACCATTCTTCACCCTCTTGCTTGTGTGTCTTGTGAAGAGAAGTCTGGTGCTGTCCTTCTCCTGTTCCTCTCCAAGTTAGGTGGATATTCCCCCTCTGGATCCTTTCAAGACTTTGTCTTTGGCTTTCTGAAGTTTGATTATGATATGCTTGGGTTTAGTTTTTTGGTATTTATCCTGTTTGGTGTCCTCTGAGCTTCCTATATTGGTGGTTTGGTATCTGTCATTAACTTTGGAAAATTCTCAGCCAACCATTATTGCTTCAAACATTTCTTCTATTCAGTTATCTCTCTCTTCCCCTTCTGGTATTCCTATTATGCATATGTTACAGCTTTTTAAACTGTCCAGTAGTTCTTCAACATTCTGTTGTTTTTATTTTTCTTTTCTCCTTGGTTTTCAGTTTGGGAAGTTTTTATTGACTCCTTAGATGAACTGATTCTTTCATTGGCCATGTCCAGTCTTCTGATGAGCATTTTTTATTTGTTATACTATTTTTAATTTCTAGCATTTCCTTTTGATTCTTTCTTTGAGTTTCCATTCCTCTGGTTATATCACCTGTCCATTCTTACATTTTCCATTAGAGTTATTAGCGTATTAATTATAGTAGTTTTAAATTCCTAATTTGATGGCCAGGTACAGTGGCTCATGCCTGTAAGCCCAGCACTTTGGGAGGCTGAGGTGGGCAGATTACCAGAGGTCAGGAGTTTGAGACCAGGCTGGCCAACATGGCAAAACCCTGTCTCTACTAAAAGTACAAAAAAAATTAGCCAGGCATAGTCATGTGTGCCTGTAATCCCAGCTACTTGGGAGGCTGAGGCAAGAGAATCGCATTCCAGCCTGGGTGACAGAGCAGGGCAATCCCCTGTTACGATACAAAAGCCCTGTTGATACAGTGCTGAGATGTGGGGAGAGGAGGCAGTTCATGACCTCTGATTAGGTCTTCATCATCCAATAAGCCTCTGTCCTTAGACTGTGGTCTTTGCCGGTGCTTTTTGCACCCTCTCCTTTTAGGTGATGAAAGCCCGTGGGATCTGGAGTTGGGTGTATTTCTTCAGCCAGTGGACTTGGTTCTGATGCAGCCCCGGTAGGTTGGACTCTGGTGAAATCATTTCCCTGGAGGGCAGAGGCCTTGTGAGACAGAGTGCTCTGAGCCCTGACCCCCAGTGCCTGCTGGAAACACAAGGGATTTTTTCTCTGATCTTCACCCAAAGAACCTGGTGTGGCTCCTTGAGGTCAATCTCAGGACAGTTGTGGTCAGAAAAGGGATTTTATCTTTCAAGCTCACTGATATGGTTTGGCTGTGTCCTCACCCAAATCTCATCTTGGACTGTAATTTCCATAATCCCCATGTGTAGTGGGAGGTAATTTAACCATGGGGCAGTTACCTTCATGCCATTCTGGTGATAGTGAATGAGTTCTTGGAGATCTGGCGGTTTTATAAAGGACTTTTCCCCTTTTGCTCGGCACTTCTCCTTGCTGTCACTATGTGAAGAAGGATGTGTTTGCTTCCCCTTCTGCCATGACTGTAAGTTTCCTGAGGCCTCTCCAGCCCTGTTGAACTGTGAGTCAATTAAATCTCTTTAGAAATCACCCATGCTCTGGTATGTCTTTATTAGCAGCATGAGAACAGACTAATACACTCAGCCACCGTTGGTCCCAGAGTTAGGTGATCACCCTGTAAGTGTTCATGCCAGCTCTGGCTTCTGCTGCTATGAGCTGTGCTCTCTGCATCAGCTGGCCCATCTCTCCAGTTTCGGGGCAGCAGTGTGCCCTGTAATCTCAATTTTCTGCTGGATCCAAGAAGAACTGCTGACCCTCAGTTTGTTCGGCTTCTTCTCTGGTGATGTGAATAGTGATGGCCAAGCTCTCTGCATGTGGAGCAGAAACCAGGACTATGCCGGCTTTCCTATTCCTCTATAGTGTGCATTTCAAAACATATATTTAAAAGTATTTACCAGTATTCGTCTCTCCACTTCCAATTTTTTGAAAGATATAGTTTAAATAGTTGATCCATCATTGACTTTGTGCATTATAATGCATAATTTATTAGTGTAGACATTATAATTTTCAAAATATTTGCACTGTCCTCAAGATCTTAACCATCTTCAGGTATATGTACTAAGTTTTAGGTTATTCCCTATAGACATTTGTCAGTCTTAATATTGCCAAACATGGAAGCATTTTTATGCACATAGATCCAGTTTCTGAGTCTGAAAATAATGAATAATGTGGGAGGCTGGGTGGACTCATTTTTTCCAAGTCTCTCCAAGCCAGATTATCCTTTCAATGCTCTTCATGACTCTCTTGCTGGTGATCACAAAGAAACAAAAAAGTGAGCACTTCCTAAGAAAATCATAGCACTTAGTTTTTATTTCATAAAAGTGAGATACTTATTTGGAAAATGCTTATGTATGTAAAATGGTCCCATACAAGGGAGGGTAGATTAACTCACGTAAGTAGAGATCATGTGCCAAGACCCCGTAAGTACTGGAGGTGCACAGGTGAGTCCGTTTGTGGCTGCAGGGAACTCACGGCCTACTGGAGTGGTGCAGGGCACATTCTCTGACCTCTGGTTATTGAGGTCTCTGCTTTTTCACTATGAAGATCAGCCTTGTCAATGACGTCCACTTCGCAAGGAAAAGACCCTCTATGCTGGAGGAAGAACAAATGACTAACTCCAGGACTGCAGTTAGAAAAGCAGTAACCAAAATGGTCAAGTCTTATGGTGAGTAAAACCTTGGAGTCATCTTGTCTACCATCCCATCATAAAATGAGAAAGTGTTGTCTGGGACAGCTGAACAGTTCAGGGGAGAAGACAGGATGAGTGATGGGCAGGCGGGCTTCTGTCCTCTCTGTCCGGCCTCTGCCTCCCTGAACACTTGCTGGGGATGGTTCTAGGGAGCTTGGACACTGCGAGTCTGTGGCTGCCTGCTCTGCCCTGCAGCTGGCTTGTTCCTCGCTGATACTCAAGGACACGCGGTGATGACAGGCATGGCTGAGCAAGTGATGCACATCACAGCAAACATGTTACTCAGCATTACTGCTCATGGACCTAAATAATACAAATATTAGCAGTTTTCAACCTCTTCACAATGCAAGGGTTGAACAGAGAGCAGACACTGGCAAACTCAAGCAAGAAAACATTGTCAAAGGATATAACTGAATCTCTGCAAGAAATAGATTCCTTTATTCTGACTTTTATGTTTGTTGAATAAAAGATTTCTTACGTAGGTGTAACTTCTGACTCACACAGCAGAAGATTGTTCAGAGCCGACCGGCAGGTGCCCAGGCCTTTGCTGTTCTCTAGATACTTCGTCTGGCTCATTCTGAACCTGGTTTTATGAAACTCAAATTTTCTTTTCTTTATAGGTGAAGTATTAATGGATTCCAGAGATTTCAAGCAATTGAAAAATTAAAAATAAAGTGGTGATTTAGTTTTCAGGCTTTAAATTTCTGTTAAAAACTGTGCTTGCATTCTAGCATTTGGCTTGTATGATGAGTATAGTGAAATTTCTAGTTATAATATAAAATTCTTCCAAAATTCAAAACACATCTACTGCACAGTTTTGCTATATTTCCCTTTGCTATTTTTTCAAGCTGGTTCCACAGTGATATCATAGTTATTCAGAGAGACAATCAGACTAAGTGTAGTTTCCCATGAATGGAGCGTAGCCGGGAGCAGCTGCTGCGTCTAACTCTGGAGTGTGTGCTCCTCAGAGGCTGGATTCTCAGCTCAGAAGCGCAATCAAAGGCATCTAAATAGAGTCCTAACAAACTGGGACTTCCTGCGTCAAATGATTTTGTTTAAAGTTGTTTTGCTTCTACCCCACCTTCTTAATCAAGTTAATGCTGTGGGTATTTTGGGCTATGTGAGCATGTGACTGTGAATAGATGCAAAATCTTCCAGTTTTCAGAGTTTTGTGTTTCTTTGTGAATGTCTACATGATAGTCACCAAGCACATTTGAAAGGAATAATTTGGCTTCTAGAGGCCCAAAGAGGCTGTCTCAGAATAGACTGTGTCCATCCTGCCTCCCACCTTATGAGAAATCTCACTCAAGGACAGCAGTATCCCATTGATCTGCCATTTCTCAATGAATCAAGTGTTTCTGATGCGTAAAAATTTTCAAATAACTGTAATAGTCTTTAAGTATAAGCAACATTTTCCATTAAACATTTTAAAATAAAATCAATCTTTGCTTTCTTACTTTAGGAAAAATACTATCTTGATCAAAATCTAAATGTTTCTGAGTAATTGTAGTAAGATTTTAATCACTAATAATAACCCTGGAGCAGTGGCCCTTGGTGAAGGCTACAGACCCAGCCCACTGTCCTGCTCACATTGGGATTTTGACCCTCTCTTCTCTGCCACTGAACTTCTGCAGCCGACAGCTTGTTTCTTATAGGAAGGACCTCCCTTCTGCTACTCTGCCATTTAGGAAGATTGAGAGGAAATAAAGCTGTTTAACTGTTAATTCTCACCTTACATAAAAGATGAGGACTGTATTTTTTAACCAACTTGGAAACTAATACTATATTTTCCAAAAAAACTGGCCTTGCCTGATTTGAGATTACAAAAGAACAGAAGCATTTTTTCAAACAAATATAATCCCAGAAAGAAAGATCCCAGATACAGTGCTTCAGCATTGCCCACCGGTTGGCCCCACACAGGCCATCCACAGAATGAAAGACTAGAATGGAAAGAAACGGGTCCTGTGTCGCAGTTCAGGCAAGGGAAGGAATGGCTCTCTCCTGGTTCCAGTTCTAGAACTGCTCTTGATAACACTGTTGGTTTAAATACAGTCTATTTTTCTTTAACAGTTTTGCTATCTGCTATGCATATATAAATAAAATGAAATCTCCGTCTGTTAGTTAACATTTAAAAATACATGGAAATAGCTGGGTAGATTTTTGCTAAATTAGGATTGTGAATTTTGGGTGTTACGACTAAAAAAACCGTCCACGTCTGTCTCAGCCTCACTCTGAAGAGGCGTGGGATGCCCCACAAAGAGGCTGCCAGTCATCCTCCTGGGAGGTTGGGACAAGCACATGGTCCCCACACTCTCAGGAAGACATGCCATATCCAACAAGATGCAAATACAGAAAATAAACACTTTCCAATATCATCCCCAAGTGGAAAGCCACCAGCACAGACCTTCCACATTGCAGGCATTGATTTCCAGCTGCACCACACCACTCCTAAGCAATTCAGAGCAGCAAATTCCAGGATCACAGCAGCAGAAACAGTTCAGGCTCCTTCACTGAGCTTCTCAGCCCTGCCATCTGGACCTCTGGATCCCACCAACACATCTAAGACATTTCTCAATGCCACTGACATTGCTAAGCTTTTCTTTATAGTTCCACTACATCCTACCTGGTCAATTGCACTTAATTCCTGGGTCCTTCCTGACCCCATCCACTCCATTCCGACTTTGACATGTCCTTGCTTTCATTTTCTATTTCAGATGCCACTTTTTCTGCAAAGCACTTCCTTCTTTCCCCACTGAACCCAGCAACAGTAACAACTTTCTTATGTGATTGATGTCCATTTTAAACAACACCCATCTTTTCCACCCTGTCTTATAGGCATTTATCAATCTGCCCTCTCCTTATTCCAATAAGCTCATAGATTTCAGGAGTCATTCAAGAGATCCCACTGGCCATTGTAGCCATCCCTATGTAGCTTCCAGTGCACAAATGCACTTAAATTTGGAAATTCTTTCTTCTTGTAGTCTAGCTGGTAGGCAGCAGGGTCACTGGACATTACTGTGACCTAAGCTAACAGTTGCCAACCAAGTACAAAATTTATTACAGACTAAAAATTATTTTAAAATGTTAAATGCTAAAAATATTTCATACAATATTTTTATGAAAATACCTAATAAATGCTAGATTTTTATCTGTTAGGCAGATGCTCTTATCCTAGAGATTATTCTACTTCCTGAAGATCTAGGTGCCATGCCATTGATTGGCCTGAACCCAAGCTTAGGAAGGACAGTTGGTCTTCACATTCCTCAGAAAGGCTCTGTCATACTCAGTAAACTTTTCGTAATGTGTTGATATGTGGATTGAATCACAGAACAGCTCTACCTTCTCCATTCTGTGTTTAAAATAATAGAATGCAGCAGGGTGCAGTGGCTCATGCCTGTAATCCCACATTTTGGGAGGCCGAGGCAGGAGGATTGCTTGAGCCCAGGAGTTTGAAACCAGCCTATGCAACTTAGGGAGACCCAGACCCACATCTCTACAAAATAAATAAGTAAATGGAATTCTACATTTTTTGCAAAACTCAAGACTTTTCCATATTCAAAGACAGTTTTGCAGAACATAAAAATATGATTATTAATAAGTTGAATATAAATTTCATTTTTATGTCCCAAAACTCCTAGTCCCACCGCTTTTCATTGAAAATAGGCACTTAATATTTATTAATGTCTTCATTTAGTTAAACATTAAGCTAAATAGATGAATGTAATGAGAATAAAAATGAAAGGCAAACTCTGGGGAGAAACCAAATGATTAGACTGTGAAAATGGAGGCAGGTCAGCTGCAAGGCAGCTGAAGCATCTGGGGCAGCGTGTCTGTCTGTTGGAATTCCAGGGGAAGACCCTTTGGCTTGAAGCTTCTCAACTCGCTGGCATGAAGTCAAAGACTCCATCTAAACTTCTATTTATTTATTTATTTATTTACTTACTTATTGAGACAGGGTCTCGCTCTGTCACCCATGCTGGAGTGCAATGGTTCAATCACAGCTCACTGCAACCTCCGCCTCCTGGGTTCAAGCAATTCTGCCTCAGCCTCCCGAGTAGCTGGGAGTACAGGTGCTCACCACCACGCCCAGCTAATTTCTGTATTTTTAGTAGAGACAAGGTTTCACCATGTTGGCCAAGCTAGTCTCAAACTCCTGACCTTGTGATCTGCCTACCTCAGCCTCCCAAAGTGCTGGGATTACAGCCTGATCTAAACTTTCAGAAGCATTAATTTTATAGTCAACAGGTTGGGTGTCAGACTTTCACTCTACTACTTCCTGATTGTCTAAACTTAAGGACAGTGCCCACTCTCCTGGGCTTTGCTGCAGGGCAAGACACTCCTGAATGTAGGAACAATTCTTCGTTTAAAGAGCAGATAGTCGATCTGACTGCGGACATGCACAAGTAAACAAGAAACAAGTGAGGAAAGTGTCGGCAATGGTACAAGAAACAGAGAGGAAGCTGTAGTCAGTTCTACCCAATCTTTCAGTAAATGATTCACAAACAGTGACACAAGCTGCGTCTTAGAGATGAGTGAGGTGGAGGAGTGACATGAAAGAAGCATAGGGAGGACAGGACCTGGCAGGACCTGGAAGGACGGAAGCAGTGTGAGCAACGTGCTGCCCTGGAAGGGCCCCTGTGGATTCACTGAGACTCCTGGCACCACAGGCTGATAGGCTCGGAGGACATGGGCAGGACCTGGACTCCCATTGTCCTCAAGGGGAGTTACCAAGGGCTTTAAGCCAAGAGAAAACAGGAACAAAATCATCTTTCGCTTAGGAGACATTATTCTGGCTGCGGTGTGGAGGGCAGATGTTTTTGTCTGTTTAATTCACTATTACCTAGAATGGCACCTGGAAAATTGTAGGTAATTGTTCCTTGAATTATATAAAACCAATTGCAGAAGCAGTTGCTGTGGGCCTGGAGAAAGATGACGAGCATCTGAATTGAGGTGCAGCACCAGACCTAGAGATAAGGCCAGGGTCTGCAGGAATGAGGATCTTTTTGTTCACTGCTGCCTCTCAGGCACTCAGAACAGGGTCTGCCATGTGGGTGTTCCCTCAACCTCATGGGATAAATTAGGATATTCTTTGGGTGAGTCGCATACACAGGTTGACCTCACAATCCTTTAATTTGTGTATTTTTCTCTTGGTCTTCTGAGGTGAGGTGATTGCAGAGTGAAGTAGAATCCATCTCCTGGGTGCCCCCCTCGTGGCGGGTGAACTCGACCTTTCTGACTCCAGACAGATCCACGATGGTAACAGAAGATTCCTTCAAACAATCCTCATTCACAGAGACTCCCCCTCGCTCCCTAAGAAAGGAGCCCTATAGTACTTGACTATTCCGCTGGGTTCCATTGAATTTTTCTAAAGAGTCCTGGATTGTCAGAGAATCTCCCATGTGTGGTTTTGCTCATATTCTCACTGCAAAGCACTGATGGAGGCCACAATCTTCACTTGTGAGGCCGAGTGTCTTCCGTTTCGCCTTCGGGCACTTAGCAAGCTGCATTCGAAGACCCGATGCTTCACTTCCCTTGGGTATTTGGCTGTTTTTTATATTTTAATTTATATTTTTTCTACATACTCCAGAGCAGAATTAGTTTTCTCTGGGAATTTGAATGTCCCGATAGGATGGGAAACTGTAAAAGCAATTAGTGAAAGTTTGTGTTGTTTGGCTGTGGGATATTCTATAAGAAACAGCGACAGAAAGACCCAGAACTCGGTGAAATTCTGTCTTTTATGTTTTAAGTTGGGTAGACTTGATCAGATGAGAAGCTCTCAGGGCAGCCATCCCTCAAGAGGAGTGGGAAGTAGAGGGAGGTCTGGAGAAGGGGTTACAACAAGGAACCCAATGGCACGGAACCCAACGGCAAGGAACCGGAATCGATGGCACTGAACTGGAATGCGACGGCACAGAACCAGAACCCAACGGCTCAGAACCTGACAGCACGGAACCTGATGGCATGGAACCCAACTACAGGGAACCAGAACCTGACAGCACAGAACCGGAACTCGACAGCAGCAGGGAACCTGACGGCGGCTCGGAACCCAACAGCAGCATGGAACCTGACAACACGGAACCGGAACCAACAGCTCGGAACCTGACGGCGGCTCGGAACCCAATGGCAGCACGGAACCGGAACCCGACAGCAGGGAATTTGACAACACGGAACCTGACATCGGCTCAGAACCCAGTGGCAGCAGGGAGCCGGAACCGACAGCAGGGAACCTGACGTCGGCACGGAACCCAGCGGCAGCACGGAACCTGACAGCACGGAACCGGAACCAACAGCACTGGAACCAGAACTGACAGCACAGAACCTGAGGGCACAGAACTCGACGGCACAGAACCGGAACCTGGCATCATAGAACCCGACCGCTCAGAACCCTATGGCACGAAACCCAATGGCAGCACGGAACCTGAAAGTTGCTGGAGAAGACTGGAGCATGAGGTCAGGCGGCAGAACCTAGCTGGTCCTGGAGAACGGCATTCTCTCTCCCTGTGGATAAAGACGTGGCTTTAACTCCAGCATTTGGAGTGAGAATCCTAGGGTGCCAGGCCCATTCGACTCTGAATGAGGAGGTGTACTGTCTGCTGGGTGGAATGAGCGTTTTGGGGGTCGTGGTGAAGGCTGGGACCGTCTCATGAGGAGTGGGTGGGGAAGACCAGAGATGACCCCTTAGCTGACATTTGCTGAGCACATTCCCTGTTATAGGCATAGAAACATAATCAATTTAATCTTCTCAATATGCCAATGAGGTAAGTAATATAATTATTCTGATCTTATAAATGAGGGAATTGAGGATTAAAGGTGAGGGAAAGCCCAGCCTGCACCTCTGCCATCAGGGGAGCCAGGCAGCCACGTGGGTGATCTGTCCCAAGCCCACACCGTGGCCAGCACTCTCCAGGGCTTGTCGCTGAATCTGAAGATGCATGGCTTGATGTGTTTCACGAAGACTGGGAGGAGGATCAGTAATGAGTAGGTAGCATGTTGGAGCTGGAACGAAGGGGTTGAGTTGGAGAATGTGGAAAATTTCAGGGTTCAAAGAGCAAGTGCTGCCACCAGAGTGAATAAGGATGCTTTGAAGGGCAGACACATCCCATCAGAAGTCAGTGCTTTACGGCTCACACTCCAGAGACGGCCAAAGCTAAATTAAAGTCAATGGCAGTGGAGTTGAGAGAGACAAGATTAGGAGGCCCAGTGGGACATGAGTGTGGCTCCTGATGTTTTCATGAGAATAGCAGGAGTTACACAGAAAGGAAGTGTGAGAAAGCATCCGTTGTTCCTGTGGAAAGGTGATGGGGCTCTATAGTGTTCAAGGTGAGCCCCAAAGGGGCCAGGACCTTGAACATTATTGTTTAGAAATAGAAACCAGCACTGAGAGATGTGGGCCAGGCCCTGAGGAAGAAGGAGATTTGGGAACTCTGTGCCCCAGAATTCACTGAGGATGCAGGGCTCCTGTGATCAAGGCTGAGCAGAGGCTAGGGGCAGGGGCTATGAAGGCATCGGGGGAAGAGGCAGTTTCCTGATCCTGAGTAGAGATCTCAGCAGCCCCAGCAACCAGGGTCAGGGAGGAAATGTGAGTCCGTGTGAGGAGAGCTGTGCCGGAGGACACCTGGGTTCACGTTTCGCAAGCCGGCTGGGGGTCTCACTGGCGGGAGTTGCACGTGAAGTGGGAAGCCCTCCTGTCCCCGGGCAGCAGGATGAGAGTGTGTCCTCTAGTCTCTGAAGAGTGAGATTCCCAGGATGCCAGGGAATGACCGTGGCTATTGGAATCTCTCACTCCAGATGGCCTGGGAGAAGCTGACACCCGAGGCTCCGCCTGGCAGAAGCCGCCTTTGGAAGGTGTTGGCTGTGTTGCTCCCCACACAGCTGAGGGGGAACTGGCTCCTGGATGTTAGGACCCCAACCTCAGGGGACACACAGTGCCCATGTGGGCCGAGGGGCTCCAGGCTTGGAGCAATGTTGCTGTGCAGGTCCAGAGAGCCAGAAAAAGTGCATAGTTTGCATTTCTCAAAGTACTTTCCAGGCATGGCCAGTGGCCCTGGGAGACAAGGAAGCAAAAGACATTTTTACAGCAGGAACACTGGAGTTCAGAGAGGTTCAATTTCTTGCCTGAAGCCATGGAGGTATTTGACAATGTAAAGCCAGAGTCCACATCCTTACAAACCGTGTTATCTTTGTATCACACCACCTGACTTTCTCAAGAGGAATTAAGCTGAAATTCCATCACTCAAGGTCATGAATACCTTCACCATATACCAGTTTTCAGGGAAAAAAAATGATTTCTTAGAGCTCCACAATGTATTTCTTTTAATGAAATCTATGTGGGCGTAAGAGTTTTCCTTTCACAGAGTCTGCAAAGGTATTGGGTAATAGTTGAGAAAGATCATTTGGGATATAGACACTCTCCTCTAACCTGAGTTCTTTCCACCAGGACGTGGCATAGCAATGACTTGGTCTAACATTCCTGGTGAATGGGGCCACAGCAAATGTTGGAAGAGGCTGGTTTACTCATGGACTTGCAAATGTGCCAGACTCCAGAGGCCATGAACAACTGTGCAGATATGTGAAGAGTTATTCAGCCTAAGCCAAAGTCAGCAAGCCCTGAATGGGAATTCTGTAGAAATGAACACTCCTATCTTCTGTATTCAGGGGCAAAAACAAAACCAGCAGAGCTGAAGCTACTCCCTTCACCTCACCAGCTCCAGGAGTTATACTGCAGATCGTACACAAGCACACATGCACGCACACACACACACACACACATACACACACACACATACACGACATTGCTGAATCAACAGAAGCTGATCAGCTTTGGTGCACATACTTGGGAAAACACGATTCAATTTTTTAAAGTGAAGACAGAGGAAATCACTAACTTTCTACAGTTCTACAGATTTCTGCTCCTGAAAAGGGAGGCTGAGTTACATGATTTTTATTTTACCTAGGCATTTCTTAGTATATAGGGAGTTACAATACGCTTTTTAGAAACTGATTCCTTAGATTGTGTGTGTGAGACAGAGAGGTCCACAGCTGTGGTCCCTGGGCTGCTCCAGCCTCCGTGCCCCAGGCTGCACTCATGTAGGGACCCAGACCTGCCTCCTATCCAGGCTACCCAGTGCTGCAACCGCAAATGACTGTGACAGAGACAGCATGATGCACCAAGTCTAAAATAGTCACTATCTGGACATTTACAGAGAATCCCACTAACCCCTGACCTAAAGGACATGATTGCTGTACAAAAGGCAGCGAGATGGGACGGTATGCAGCTCACTGAAATCAAATATGCAATCAAGTTTTGGCCATTGGATCAAGCCGGATCCAATACAGGAGCCAGGGCACATTTCAGAGGGAATCAAGAACAGAGCCCAGAGCTCCCCCAAAGCCTGGCTTATGACAAGGAAGTGTGGCTGTGGCCAATGCCTGCCATGGCAGCAACCAGTCACGATAAGAAATGGCAGCACAGGGGAAACTGAGGCCAAGACCTCCATGGGGAGTTGGCCCAAGACCACACCGGGAAAACTGAGGCTAAGACTTCCACAGGGAGCTGGGCCAGGACCGCACCAGAAGAGCTGAGGCCAAGACCTCCATGGGGAGTGGGCCCAGGACTATACAGATACTCTGAGATCAGATGCCTCGCACCTGAGCCCCTGCACAGGCCCTGCCTGTTCAACAGCAGGAGTTCTGACCCGTAGTGGGGCTTCAGGAAGGGAAATCTGGAGGAGTGCCTGTGCAGGGCCCAGGCCCAGCCACTCTTCCCTGCAGGGGCTCCTGTCAGGCACAAGGAGCCCAAGCTAAGGGTGCATGGTGCAGTGTGGGCCATGAAACAGCGTCCATGGACAAGGACGTAGATGAAACGATGAGCGACAGAGACTGGAGTATCACATGGCAGTGAATAAGGAATGACCTGTACTCGTCTATGTCCGTTCGCATGTGGGGACATGTAAACTTACCCACAGCAATGTGGATGTATGTATACATATGTAACTCTTAGTTTTAAGTCAGCCTTTTCTTGCATGTATAGTCAAAGCATAAAGCACTTTATAAAGCAGGTACTTACCAACTTCACATTATAGTGATTACCTCTGGGGAAGGGATGCTGGGAATGTAATTGGGGGAGTATATGTGAATATCAGTGTCTCTTTGTTTTATTTTCTTTAAAAAAAGATCAGAAGAAAACATGTTAAATTTTCAGGTGTTTCTGTTTTTTTCCAAGTAGTTGGCAAATTACTATAAAATTATCCTCTGTACTTTTCAGAGTGGTAAAAATATTCCCTACATAAAAAGTGAAAATATGTATTAAACTTGAGTGTTGTAGATATATAGGAATCTGTTTTCTTGTCACAGTTGTATAGTTTTATAGCTGATTTTATTTTATTTTGTACTTTGCCTGGACCTAATTCCTGTTGGTAACAAGCTGTTTTTAAGCCTTTTGGAAGATTCTGTAAGCACTAGCTAGTGTGCCGAAATCACACAAAACTTTGTCATTATAGGCAATAGAGGCACGTGAAGTTCATAAGCCAGTGTCTGAGGGCAAGTAAATCGAGGGGCTCCCTCCTTTTCCATAGTGAGGCACTCAGCAGCCGACTTACTATATTAATAGTTGCTCAGCGTGAGTGTGTGTGCTGTGTGGTGTGTGTGGTGTGGTAGGGTGTGTGATGTTTGTAGTGTGTGGTGTGTGTGGTTTGTGCTGTGTGATGTGTGTAGTGCGTGGTGTGTATGGTTTTTGTGGTGTGTGTGGTGTGTGATGTATGTGGTGTGTGATATGTGGTGTTTGGTGTGTGTGGTGTGTGATGTGTGTGATGGGTGTAATGTGTGGTGTGTGTGGCATGTGATGTCTAGTGTGTGGTGTGTGTGATGTCTGGTGTGTGATGTGTAGTGTGGTGTGTGTGGTATGTGTGTGATGTGTGTGATGTGTGTGTGGTATGTGCAGTGTGGTGTATGTGGTGTGCATGGTGTGTGATGTGTGTGGCATGTGGTGTGTGTAGCATGTTGTGTGGGTGGCATGTGATGTATGTGGTATGTGAAGTGTGTGGTGTGTGATGTGTGTGTGGTGAGTTTGATGTGTGTGATGTGTGTAGTGTGTGTGCTGTGTGTGCATGTGATGTCTGTGTTATGTGGTGTGTGTGGTGTGTGTAGTGTGTGGGGTGTGTGGTGTGTGTGATATGATGTGTGTGGTGTGTGGTGTCTGGTGTGTGATGTGTATAGTGTCTGTGGTGTGTGATGTGTGTGGTGTGTGTGATGTGTGTATGATGTGTGGCATGTGACATATGTACTGTGTGAGATGTGTGGTGTATGGTGTGGGGTGTATGTTGTGTGTGTGGTGTGTGTGATGTGTGGTGTGTGATGTGTGTGGTGGGTGTGACGTGTGGTGCGTGTAGTGTGGGTGGTGTGTGTGTGATGTTTGGTGTGGGATGTATGGTGTGTGTTGTATGGGGTGTGCAGTCTGTGTGATATGTGGTGTTTTTGGTGTATGGCATTATCTGTGTGGTGTGTGATGTGTGTGTGGTGTGTGATGTGAGGTGTGTGTGGTGTGTGTGTTGTCTGTATGGCATGTGATATATGTGTGTGGTGTGTGGTGTATATGGGATGGGATATGTGGTGTGTGGTGTGTATGGTGTCTGTGTGGCCTGTGATATGTATGTGTGGTGTGTGGTGTATGTGGTGTGTATGTTGTCTGTATGGCATGTGAGATGTGTGTGTGGTGTGTGGTGTATGTGGGGTGTGATATGTGGTGTGTGGTGTGTGGTGTATGTGGTGTGTATGGTGTCTGTGTGGCCTGTGATATGTCTGTGTGGTGTGTGGTGTATGTGGGCTGTGATGTGTGTGATGTGTGTTGTGTGTGGTGTGTGTAATGTGTGTGTGGTGTGTGATGTCTGGTGTGTGTGGCGTGTGGTGTGTGTGGTGTGTGTGGTGTGATGTGTGGTGTATGTGATGTGTTGTATATATGGTGTGTGATATGTGTTGTGTGTGGTGTGTGTTTAACAAATGAGCATGAATGCATGTTTGTAACAGACTCAGGAAACCTGATGGCACTGGCGCAGCCCAGGTGAATTAGATCCATGTTGGGTTGACTTAGGCCCATGGAGAAACAGCCCCAATAGCTTCTTGCTAACTTCAAGTCAGAGTTCTGAGCCTGAAGTGCAGCCTGGAGGCCAGGGATTTAGAAGGGAGGGAGGGCAGGGCAGGGCAGGGCAGGGAGGGTTAAGACTGAAAGCCTGTGGTTCAGGCTGGGTAGGTATTAGGAGCTCAGAAGGTAGGTAGGAGCCCCCTGGTTCAAGCACAGTTGACCGGGAGGCAGCTGGGACCCCTGTAGGTACCAGGGCTCCCCGTGGGGACAAAGAAAGGCACCGCAGGGCCAGAGGAATTGGCAGTGCAGGGATGGATGTGGTGCTGATGTGAGCAGACAAACCTGGCCCTTCATGGGGGTTAGGGAGGGGGTGGCTCACTGACAGGACGGTGTGACCGATGGGGCCATCAGAGCCTGATGACCTGAGAGCGATGACACTGAGGAATGTGGAAAGAGGCCGCACCACACAAACGCAGCCCAAAGCATTTCAGTAAGTGATGGGTATTTTGTTGTTTCTTATAAAACACTTCCTAGAATCCGTCTGTATCAATAATTTTATATATATCTTTAAAAGTAGATAAATATGTGAAATATTTGTCTCATACATATTCTGGCATCAATAAATTAATAAGTGATGCCTTTAATTTTTACAGTATATAACAGAGACACATGAGTTAATTTTATAGGATAACCTAGGAGTATTATTAAGTCACAATTATTTGAATTCTTTGTTCAGAACTAGTGAATTTAGAAAGTGTTCTATGTTTTTCATTCATGTTTGTTTTAAAAATTACGTATTTTCATTGAAAAATGTATATGCCAAACTTAAAAGTACAAAGAAAAATGAAACAAAACCCAGCAGTAACTGTACAAGCATGATAAAATTATTGGTAATATTTTGTTTTCTTCTGCATACATTCAGGCACACTTTTTAAAGAAAAACGGAATGCTTGTATACACACTGTTTTGTACCCTTTTTGTTAACAACAGACTATGAGTAATATTTATCATAACTAAATATTTTTCTAAACATTATCTGTACATAGTTTGCATTATATGAACCATGATTTATTTAACCAACTCTTATTTCCAACTCTGGCCAATAAACAGTTCTTCAGAACACCATTATAGATAAATATTGTGTTCATTGTTTATTATTTGATCACAATAACTTTCTGGAAGTTAAATGGCTAAAATGAAATATAGGAACATCTTTGACATTCGTACCATATACTGAGACTTTCAGTTATCATACTTAGGAGTGCCTGAGACCAGCAGTGTTAGGCCAACATTGGCAATGCATTTTTAATGACCTTACAAATGTTTCATGGTCTATCATTGTTTTAACCTGCTACCTAAGATTACTGATAATGTGGAACAATTTTTTCACGTTTATTTATTTGTATTTCTTCTTTGACAAAGTGTGTGTTCCAATCTTTGAAAATTTCTTACAATTAATAAAAATTTAAAATATTTGGTTTAAAAAGCAAAATATTGTTTTCTTAAAATATTTAACAGGAATAATGGTAGTTTCTGAAATCTGCACCTCCCCAAATAATCTCCAAAAATACAAAACAATAACATGAATCTAAAAAAAAAGGAAACACTCAACATACTGGACACAGAATCATTTCAAACTTAAAAGTCACTTCTAAGTAAGAAAAAGAATTTTTTAAAGGAAGATTTTTATATGCTTTTTCCAAAAGCCTTTGCGGTGAGCGAAGGGGCTTAAAAACAACTACAGAGAAGACAGAAAATGAAGGTAGCATTGGGCTTAAGATGGATTTAAAATCACAGTCCTAAAGAGAAAAATCATCCTAAATATGAAAATAATGAAAAGGTATTATGGTATTTTAAAGAAGTGACTGCAATGGAAGAACCTTAAGGTGAGTATAATTTGAGGGGCAGTCTTTGAAATGCATTGCTTGCAGGGGAGAAGAAAGCAAAAGCACTAAGAGAAACACTCTTTGGGTGTTGATAAATGGGAAGAAAAAAAGATCAACGTTTCAAGTCCCACATGGTCAAAGAGAACACAAGCCCTCCCTCTACCACCAGCAATAGCAGCAGCAGAAATCCATTAACGAAACCATGCTTAACTGCATGAACAGAAGAGGGTGCTATTGAATTAGGAATCTAATAAACCACCCTCAAATCCATAAAATTAATTTTAAAATATGTTAATTTCAATAAAGCTACTACATTAAAATTAGTAGTCCAAAAACAATATTCAGTTTGCTCTTCAAACCCCCAAAAGAAACATGAAGCAGAATAAAATTTTAACCTCATATTTCCAACTACATTAATTATCCTTAAACAATTATTTGTGAGATATAAAAACATCTAGACACTGTAAAACAAAAATTTTAAAAAAGAGGAAAAACCACAATGAGAATGAAATGACAGTTGATTGAACACAGGAAGAAAATGCTGAAAACAAAGTTATCTCAGAAAAAGAAGGCAAAGTGCACCATGGAAAATAGCCTAAAATGAAAATTTACCAAGACATATTGAATAAATGTAGGGAAATACAATGAAAATGAGAAAATGAAGAAGTAAAAATGATTATGGTGAAAACGGCTGAAACAACATACATATAATTGGAATCCATAAAGGCAAAAACAACAAAGCTATTTCAATGTAACAAATATTTAAAATTATAATCTGAGAAAACCTTCCCAAAACAAAAGAAGCTATTAGTCTGTGTATTTAAAGATACACTAGATTAGCAGGAAAATTGACCCAGATAGACCAACAACAGCACATCCCAACAAAACTCTTAGATCTCAAAGAAAAACGTCTTCAAAGCCTTCAGGTCAAAAGATCAAATAATTTACAAGGCACAATAATGTGTAAGATAATAATGAAGCATAAGTAAAATAAAAAGGAAAGAAAATGTAAAGCAAAACAAATATATTCAGTCAAGACTTTCTTCAAGTTTTAAACATACAAGAACTTAGGGAATTCTGTATACTTTAGAATTTTTTGAATAACATACTAAAGGATAACTTTCATTCACCAACAGATATTTGTAAAAAATGTCGATCAGTGGCCAATGGTGTATTGTTTACATATCTAATTAGAAAGCTAAGATTACAACAAAGCTAGTGGCAAAGATGGGAAATTAATGAATAAATATGAAAGTATTTAATTTCTCAAAAAATCATACTATATGGGATATATTTAAAGCAGCAATCAGAGGAAAATCCATAGTTCTTAATGTTTTTTCAATACAAATAAAACAATAAAATGAATTAAATTATCAGCTTAAATGTTTAAAAAAGACAGCAAAGTAAACAAAGAAAGCTCAAATGAAGAAATAATATAGATAAAAAATGAATAAAGTAGAAATTAGAAAAGTAGTAGCTTTCATTAATAATAATAATTCTGTATTTTTCAAATGAACAAAATACACAAATCACTACCTAACTCAAACAAGAATAAAGGACACACACACACAAAGTGAGCTGTAGACATAGATACAGATATATATATAGATGTACAGATACACATGCACAAAGAGAAGTATTGAAATGAAATTATTAAAAAATAAACCATCAGAGAATATTTTGCAGGCCTCTATAAAAATCTATTTCATATGGGGCCGGGTGCGGTGGCTCAAGCCTGTAATCCCAGCACTTTGGGAGGACGAGACGGGCGGATCACGAGGTCAGGAGATCGAGACCATCCTGGCTAACACGGTGAAACCCCGTCCCTACTAAAAAATACAAAAAACTAGCCAGGCGAGGTGGTGGGTGCCTGTAGTCCCAGCTACTCGGGAGGCTGAGGCAGGAGAATGGCGTGAACCCGGGAGGCAGAGCTTGCAGTGAGCTGAGATCCAGCCACTGCACTCCAGCCTGGGTGACAGCGCAAGACTCTGTCTCAAAACAAAAACAAAAACAAAAACAAAAAAACATGCCATGCAACCTCTATAATTTACATAGTGTGGTACAGGTACATAGATAGAAAATAGAACAGTGGAATGAAATAAATTTCCAGAAATAGACCCCAAAATACAATAATTTAGTGTACAATAAAGATCCTATCTCTTATCACTGAAACAAAGATGGACTTCTTAATAAATGTATTGGAAAACTAATTTTCCATTTGGACAAAGGTAAACTTGGATCTTTATTTTATGCCATACACAAGAATAAACTATAAATGTATCAGGAAACTAAATGTAAAAAAGCAAAACCATACATGCACTAGAAAAAAGAAATGAGTAAATTCCCCTTTAACATGGGTAAGAGAAGATTTTGTGTCTACAACTAAAAATTGAGATGCAATAAAAGATTGATAAATTTTATTATTCATAATATTTTCACAAGTTCATGACAAAACACTATAAACACATTAGCAAACAACCAGAAAGTATTTGTGACATTCTCAGAAATTGTCATTATTTGACCTCACTCAGTGAGAAAATCTTTATTCTATGTCCAGGGAATCTACTGAAAATAACCAATGGAAATTGTTTACAATTGCACTTACCTAAAGAGGTGATACCACTGTTGCAAACGAGAGGATGGCCAAGAATCTTAGTGGGAAGATCTGGGAAGTAAGATGTCCACAGGGCATTGAGAAGCATCTGCATGCTCCAGGGAATATAGACAGCTATGTGATTGCAGAGCTGCGTACAACTCAGAAAAGACACAAGTCCTCATCTCTTACCTTAGGCTGATCCTGAAGCTCTTCACAAGGAGGAGGCGAAGGCCAAGGCATAGACGTACAGTCAGTGTGTTGAATGAAGGCATGCCCCATTTCACATTGGAAGCCCTTTGCAAAGGGTGGGAGACATTGATGAAAGAGGCTTAAGAAATCTTGGTTGAATCATTTGCTAACAATGAAGATAACTGAACATGACTTCTGTGTTCACACAAAGTGGGGAACACTGCACTTTACAGAATTAGACCAGGAAGATCACTGACAAGCAAACAGCAACAACAGCAATGATGGCAACCACAACAAAGAGGAACACCACCACACGGATTGGGAGCTTTAGTTTCCAGAATGGACAAGTTAAAAAATATATATATTTAGTTTCAACAAAGAATCATGAGGCATGCATATAACACAGGAAAGTATGGCCCATCCCCAGGAAAGCAAGCAGTGGAAAGAAACTGTCCTGAGGAAGCACAGTTGTTAGATTTACTAGACACATAAATTAAATGAGATATAATTCTAATAGAACAACTAAATTATATCACATTCAAAGAATTAAACAAGCATGAGATAAATGGCTCCCCACATATATAATACCACTCAAAAAAAGAAATTATTTTTTTAATTTCAATTCTAGAGTTGAAAAGTTTAATGACTGAAATAAAATCTTGCTAAAGTGATTTAACAGCACATTTGAGATGGCAGAAGAAAGAATCAGCAAACTTGAAGATACTTCAAGTGAGATTATTCAGTCCAAGAAAGAGAGAAAATAAAAGAATGAAGATAAATAAATAGACTCAAACTTTGGGGCACTGTCTTAGTCAGTTCAGGTACTATAATGAAATACGATAAACTACGTGGCTGAACAACAACAATTTTACTTCCCACAGTTCTGAAGCCTGGAAGTCTGAGACCAGGGTGACATCGTGGTTGAATTCTGGTGAGGGTCATCTTCCTAGTTGCAGGCTGCTGACTTCTTTGTAACCCCACATGGTGGAAAGAGCACTGGCCAGCTCCCTGGACTCTTTTTATCAGGGCACTCATTCAGTTCATGAAGGTTTCATACTCATGACCTAATTCTCTCAAAAGCCCCACCTCTGAATACCATCAACATGAATTTGGGGGGACAGAAATATTCAGTTAATTGCAAATTTTGCTTTCTTGCCCCACAAAATGTATGTCCTTCTCACATACCAAAGACATTCATTTCATTCTAACAGCCCAAAAGCTGTAACCTGTTTCAGCAACTGGTCTGCAATGTAATGTCCAAAGTTTTATTAAAATATTATTTAAGTCAAATATAGGTGAGATTCGATGTACACTACTTATTCTGAGGCAAAATTTCTCTGCATGATAAATTCACTAAATTAAAAAGTATGGGCTTCCAAAATACAATGATGGGACAGACACAGTTACCCCTTTCTCCCAAAAGAGAGAAATAGAAAAGAAAACAGTGGTGATGGGTCCCAAGCAAGTCCAAAATCCAGCAAGGCAAACTTTATGAGATCCTAAGGCTGGAGAAAGTCCTTTTCGGCTTAATTTTGTACACTTCCCACCCTGCTCAATGAGGTGGTTTTCCTGCCTTATGGACCTACTGGAGTGGCAACAACCCTTTCTGTACCCTAGGAGAAGGAATTGCACCCTAAGGGCTCTGCCCCAATGTCTTTGGGCAAACATCATCTGGCCTGTTGGAAATTAGGTGATGGTCCCCCTTTTCAAAATGGGGGAAGCAGTCCTGATAATCCCTGAATTACTTTTGGGGTCTTTCTTCCTTTGTCTTAAAGAATAGTGCTATAGTCCTATTCTATAAAATCCAAGAAATCCAACAGCCTTCATTTGTTCCTTCTCATCTCCTTCATTGTCAGATCAAACTGACAGTTTTTCTGCTGAGGTGGCTAAGGCAGTTCATAGTTTATACTGCTACTAATCTCCCTATCAAAGGGCACTTGAGCCACACCCTTCGTGTTCTCTTTCAAGCATGCTTTCTCATTTATTTGCAACATGGTTCAGCTGATAATTTGCTAAATCTTTATATTCTAGTTCTTTTTTGTTTAATAATTCCATCTTCAAGTGATTTCTCTTTTTAAATTTTACTGTAAGTCATCAAGAGGGACCAAACAACCCCTTCAACACTTGGTATGAAAATCTCCTCAGCTAAATACTCATCTTTGTTCCTTGCGATTTCTACCTTCCACAAAACACTAGGACATGAACACAATTGTGCCAAGTTCTTTGCCATTTTATAACAAAGATGGCCTTTCCTCCAGTTTCTAATAACATGTTTCTCATTCCATCTGAGACCTCATCAGAATGGCCTTTTTGCCAGCCATATTTCTGCGACTTTGTTCAGGATTGCGTAGGTGTCCTCTAAGACAACTGGGTGTTTCTCTTCAGGCTTTCTTTTTCCTGTCTGGGCTCTCACCAAATTGCCTTTAATAGTCCATCCATGGCAATGTAGGTTTTTTCAGCATGCACCTAAAAACTCTTCCAGCCTCTATCCATTACCAGTTCTAAAGCCAAGGCAATTCCACATTTGTAGATATTTGTTTACAGTAGCACCCCCATTTCTTGGTACCATTTAAAAAATCTTAGTCCATTAAGGTTGTTATAACAAAATATGTACTATACAGCTTTTAAACAATAGAAATTTATTTCCCACAGTCTGGAGGGTGGGAAGTCTGAGATCAAGACACCAGCAGATTCCGTGTCTGAAGAAGTCCTGCTTTCTGGCTCACATATGGTGCCTTCTTGCTGTGTTCTCACATGGTGGAAGGAACAGCAGCTAGCTGTCTGACTTGCTCTTATAAAGGCTCAAATCTCATTTACAAGGGCTCCATTTTCATGACCTAATTACCTCCCAAAGGCCTCACCTCCAGATATTATCACATTGTCGGGATTAGGATTTCAACACATAAATTTTGGAGGCACACAAGTATTTCAGTTTAGTAAAGACTTGTGCACACAGGCATTTCAGAGAGGAAAGAAAGAGAGAAATAATCATACAGAACATTTGAAGAAATAATGGCCAAAACTTTTAAAATTTGATGTAAAAGGTTAATCTGCACATTTAAGAATCTCGATGAACTCCTAGCAGAATGTACTAAAAGAAATGCACACCTATACACATTGTAGTCAAACTAAACACCCAAAAGAAACAGAAAATGTGGAGAGTGCCAAGACAACCTGGATGCATCATATGAAAGTATTATCAATAAGATTAACAATCGGCTTATCAGAAAACATGGGCACCAGAAGGCAGTGAGGAAACATATTTGAAACACTAAAAACAAAATATCAAGAATTCTATGTGCAGCAGAGCTTTCTTTAAAATATGAAGGAGAAATAAATCATTCTCAGAACAAAAAAACAATTATTGCTATCAAACGTGCTCTACCATAAATAACCGGGAGGGGCAGTTCAGTCTGAAGTGAAAGAACAGCAGGCAGTAAGTGGAATCCACCAGGAAAGATGAATAATACAATAGATATGGACACAGATATGTCCTTTGTATAAAGATACAAATTCATATAAGATATGTACAAGAACAGATGAGTTTAATGATGTTTGTTTGATCAATGCCAAAATAATCATTTTGCTTATGATCCTCTTCTGAAATAAAGCATAAATACTAATAATGATAAAACTATGTTGATGGATTTCTATTGTATAAAAATGTTGTTTGACAATAATAGCAAAAAGAAGAAAAATTTAAAAGAGCATTGTTGGAACAAATTTTTGAATAGTATTGAAATTAAGTTGGTATTAATATAAACAATATTATTTTAGTTAGTATGTTATTTTAATCCCCAGGGAAGCCACTAAGAAAATAATTTTTAAAATACAGTAAAAGAAACAGCTTAAAATGGCACACTAGAAACTACTTAACCTAAAAGTAAATAGCAATGAAGGAACAGGATAAAAAAAAGACAGAAATATACAAAAGCAACTCAGCAAAATGAAAGATATAAATCCTACCTTATCAGTAATTTAAATTAATTTAAATGGGTTAAACATTTTATTTTGAAAAGCAGAGATTTTTGGAATGAATTAAAAATAGTTGAGCTATATCTTGTCTGCAAGAAAAACACTTCAGACTAAAAGAATCAAATAGGGTGATATTAAAAGGATAGAAAAACAAATACCATGAAAACATCAACTGAAAGAACTGAAGTTTGCTACACTAACACCAGACAAAATCCCCTCCAAAAAGTAAAACAAAGTTGGAATCATCACATTTTCTGATTTAAAATCATATTACAAATTTATAATAAACAAAACAGCATGGCGCTGGCATAAAAACAGAAACCTAGACCAAGGGAGCAGAACACAGTGACCAGAAATGAATTCAAACATATATTATCAGCCAATTTATGACAAGAGCTCTGTGATGGTTAACACTAAGTATCAACTTGATTGAATTGAAGGACAAAAGGTATTTATCCTGGGTATGCCTGTGAGGGTGTTGCCAAAAGAGATTAACATTTGAGTCAGTGGGCTGGGAAAGGCAGACCCACCCTTAATGTGGGTGGGCACAATCGAAGCACCTGCCAGCACTGATAGAATATAAGCAGGCATAAAAATATGAAAAGAGAGACTGGCCTGGCCTCCCAGCCTACATCTTTTTCCTGTGCTGGATGCTTCCTGCCCTTGAACATTGGACTCCAAGTTCTTCAGTTTTGAAACTCTGACGGGTTCTCCTTGCTCCTCAGCCTGCAGATGGCCTATTGTGGGACCTTGTGATCATGTGAGTTAATACTTAATAACCTCCCCTTTATATATAGTCCATTGGTTCTGTCCCTCTAGAAAGCCATAACTAATACAGGCTCCAAAAGGGCACAATGGGAAACAGTCTCTTCAATAAATGGTTCTGGGAAAACTGGATTTCCACATGAAACAGTATAAAATTGGATGCATATTTCACACCATACACAAAAGTTAATTCAAAATAAATGAAAGACCTAAATGGAAGACCTGAAACTATAACTTCTAGAATAGAAAGTAGAGGAAAAAAATTTCTTGGCATTGGCCTTGGCAATATATTTTTTAAATATTATATCAAACACTTATACTACAAAACCATAAATAAATAAATAACACTACCTGGAATCAAAAAGCTTCTGTATAGCAAAGGAAACAATCAATAAAATAAAAAGTCACCTTATGGAAAAAAATAATTGCAAACCACATACCTGATAAGGGGTTAATATCCAAAATTTATGAAGAACTCCCACAACTCAACAGCAGGAAAACAACAACAATTTGTCACAAAACAACTCAAAAAATGGGTGAAGAACCTGAACAATTTTCCAAAGAAGACATAAAAATGGCCTTAAGGTACATGAAAAGGTGCTCAACGTCATTAATCATAAGGGAAATACAAATTAAAACCACATGAGATATTGTCTCACACCTGTAAGGATGACTGTTATCAAATACACAAAAGCTAAGAGTAACATACCATATTGATTGAAGAAAGGCCAAAATACACATGATCATTTTAATTGATGTAAAAAAATCTTTTAACAAAATTCAACACCATTTTATGATAATACACTGATCAAGGTTGGAAAGGAATAAATAACACTATATCTATTTGCAGATTACATGGTCTTGTACGTAAAAATTTTTTTGAAAAATTATTAAAAAAAGGAATTTAAAAAACTCAGTGCCAGGATACAAGATCAATATGCAAAAATTAAGTACACTTTTGTATCCTAGAAATAAAATAATTTCAAAATAAAATTTAGAAATCTTTAAAAATAGTATAAAGACAATAAAATATTTATGTTTAAATTTAACATAAATAAGTGTAAGACTTGTATAGTAAAAATCTATAAAACATTGTAAAAGGAAATTACAGAGAATCAAATACATGGAAGACCCCCATGCTACTGATTGCAAGACGTAACCTTGTTAATGTGGTGATATTCTCCAAATTTATCTACAAATTTAATATAATTGCTGTCAAAATTCTAACTGGCTTTTAACTGTGCTATAATTCTAAAATTTATAGGAAAATGCAAAGAATCCAGAATATCCAAAACAATATTAAAATAATACATTTGAAAAATTCACACTTTTTGATTTCAAAATTTACTACAAAGCTTCAGTTATCATGACAGGACGGAAATGGCAAAAGAGACACATAAATCACTGGACGTGTAGATTTCTGAAATAATCCCTTACATATATGGTTAATTGGTGTTCAGGAAGTGTGCTACCATTTTGGAAAATAGTTCAGCTTTGACATTTTCTTAAAATGATAAACATAGAGTTACAATACAATCCAGTAATTCCACTTCTAGGTATATATTCAAGAGAATTGAAAACATATGTTTACAAAAACATATAAGTCTTATTGAACAAATCCAAAAGGCAAAGACAAATCAAATGTTCATCAAATAATAAATGGATAAATATAATATGTTGTAGTCACACAACAAAATATTTTTCTGAAATAGGAATAAAGGACTTATTCCTGCTACCACACAGAGGAACCTTGCAAGCAATATGCTGAGTGAAAAAAGCCAGTCACAAATGATTGTGTGATTCCCTTTGATTAAAACATCCTAAACAGGCAACTCTAGAGAGATAGAAAGTGCATTGCTTGTGGCAGTGTCTGGACTGAGGGAGAAATGAGCAGTGCATGTTCATTAGGTGATTAAAAGGTTGTTACTGGTGAAGGCTGCACACTCTGAACATACTAAAAAAACACACACACAGAAACCAACCTCTAACTTCACATTTTAAAACAGTAGGCTGCTGCTGCCTCTGGCATGCACACACAAGTGTAGATCCTGCTGCCACTGCCTCAATGAAATGCTTTGGCTGGCAGCCCCCTTTGGAGTATTGTTGCCAACAGACTGGGAACAGCTCAGCTCCTCTAGTACAGCAGTTGCTTAACCTCAGGCGGCCAGAGAACAAAGCTGTGGTCCTGGTACCAGACGCTAGGGTGAGATCATGCAGCCCAGGAGTGCTGAGCTGAGCCTTGGCTCCCTGAAATCTTCCAGAAATAAAGCCTGTTGACTGAACCCAACTTACACTACAGTCAAACCCTCAAGCGCATCAAAGGAGATAAAAGCAATAAACCCCATCTAAACAACAGCAACTTCCAAGATGAAAGGAACATCAGCCCACACAGATGAGAAAGAATCAGCCCAAGAACTCTGGTAACTCTAAAAGCCAGAGTGTCTACTTACCTCCAAATGACTGGACTGGCTTTCCAGCAATGGTTCTTAATCAGGCTGAAATAACAGACATGTAATTCAGAACATGGATAGAAACAGAAATCATGGAGATGCAGGAGAAAGTCAAAATCCAATCCAGGAAATATAAGTAATCCAAGAAAATAATATAAGAGCTAAAAGATAAAATAGCCATTTTAAGAAAGAACTACATTTAGACAGAGCTAAAAAGCTCACTACAAAAGTTTCATAACACAAGCAGAAGTGTTAATAGCATAACAGATCAAGCTGAGAAAAGAATCTCAGTGCTCAAACACCAGTTTTTCAAATCAACTCAGACAAAAGTTTAAAAAAGAAATTTAAAAAGAATGAACAAAATGTATGAGAAATATGGGATTATGTGAAAGGACCAATGCTGTGACTCACTGGCATCCCCAAAAGAGAGAGAGATAAAGCAAGCAACTTGGAAAACATATATGAGGATATTGTCCATGAAAATTTCTCCAACCTCACTAGAGAGGCTGACATTCAAGAAATGCAGAGGACCCCTGTGAGATACCATACAAGACAACCAACCCCAAGACCCAGAGTCATCAGATTCTCCAAGGTCAGCATGAAAGAAAACATATTAGAAGCAGCTAGAAAGAAGGGGGAGGTGAAAAATCTCTGCAATGAGAATTACAAAACACTGCTGAAAGAAAACAGACAACACAAACAAATGGAAAAACATACCATGCTCATGGATAGCAAGAATTAATATTGTTAAAATGACCACACTGCCCAAAGTAATTTACAGGTTTAATGCTACTCCTATCAAACCACTAATGATGTTTTTCAAAGAATTAGTAAAAGGAATTCTAAAGTTCATATGGAATAATAAAAAAAAAGCCCAAATAGTCAAAGCAATCCTAAGCAAAAAGAACAAAGCCAAAGGCATCACACTACCTGACTCCAAACTATACTACAAGGCTACAGTAACCAAAACAGCATAGTGTTGGTGTAAAAACAGACACAGACCAATGGAACAGGTTAGAAAACCCAGAAATAAAGCTTCACACCTATAACTACCTGATATTTAACAAAATTACAAAAAAAAAAAATCAAAAAAGAAAGAAAGAAAAGAAAAACAACAAGCAAGGGGGAAATAACTCTTTATTCAGTAAATGGTACTGGGATAACCAGCTAGCCATATGCAGAAAATTGAAACCAGACCTCTTCCTTTCACCATATACAAAAATCAACTCCAGACTGATTAAAGAATTAAATATAAAACCTAAAACTATAAAAACCCTGAAAGAAAACCTAGAAAATACCATTCTGGATGTAAGCCCTGGCAATGATTTCATGACAAAGTCACCAAAAGCAATTGCAACAAAACCAAAAATTGACAAATGAGACCTAATTAAACTAGAACTTCTGCACAGCAAAAGAAACTATCAACAGAGTTAACAGACAACCTGTGGAATGGGAGAAAATGTTTGCAAAGTATGAATCTGACATTGGTTTAATACCTAGAATCTATAAGAAAATAAGCAAAAAGCAACCCATTTAATAAAGAGACAAAAGACATGAACAGACGCTTCTGAAAACAAGACATAAACATGACCAACAAACATATGAAAAAAATGTTCAACATCAGTAATAATTAGAGAAATACAAATCAAAACTATAGTGAAATACCATCTTACACCAGTCAGAATGGCTATTAAGAAAAAGTCAAAAAATAATAGATGCTGGTGAGGCTGCAGAGAAAAGGGAAATATTATGCAATGCTAGTGGGAATGTAAACTTGTTCAGCCACTGTGTAAATCAGTTTGTAGTTTTCTCAAAGAACTTAGAACTACCATAGCAATCCCATTACTGTGGATAAACCCAAAGAAATAGAAATCATTCTAACATAAAGACCCATGCATGTGTATGTTCATTGCAGCACTATTCAGAATAGCGAAGACATGGAATCAACCCAAATGCTCATCATTAGTGGACTGGTTAAAGAAAATGTGGAACATATATACCACAGAAGATCACACAGCCATAAAAAAGAATGAAATCATGTTTTTTTGCAGCAACATAGATGCAGCTGGAGGCCATTATCCTAACCGAATTTACACATAAACAGAAAACCAAATACTGCATCTTCTCACTTATAAATAAGAGCTAAATATTGAAAACACATGGACACAAAGAAGGACAGGACAGTGGGTCCTACTTGAAGGTGGAGGGCAGGAGGAGGGCAAGGATAAAAAAACAACTTCTCAGGTACTATGCTTATTTCCTGGGTCACGAAATAATCTGTACACCATCTATACACCAAACCTCTGTGATGTGCAATTTACCCATGTAACAAAACTGCACATGTACACCCAAACCTAAAATTAAAGTTGGAAAGAAAATAAACACACAAACAATAAACAGGGATAATTGTATGATATGTAAATTATGTCTTAACAAGGGTGTTATTAAAAAGGGGGATGGGCTGTGCGCAGTGGCTCACGCCTGTAATCCCAGCACTTTGGGAGGCCAAGGTGGGTAGATCACGAGGTCAGGAGTTTGGGACCAGCCTGACCAACATGGTGAAACCCTGTCTCTACTAAAAATACAAAAATTAGCTGGGCGTGGTGGCGGGCACCTGTAATCCCAGCTACTCAGGAGACTGAGGGAGGAGAATCACTTGAACCCAGGAGGTGGAGGTTGCAGTGAGCCGAGATGGTGCCATTGCACTCCATCCTGGGCAACAGAGCAAGACTCCATCTGAAAAAAAAAAGTGTGTGTGTGGGGGGATGTCCCTTAAATATATGAAAAGATAGTCAAAGGTCACTCATAGTTTGAGAAATGCAAATAGAAGTAACACTGAGATACCATTTCTTACCTAATTAATTTGGGGAAAACGGTGACAACACACAGTGCTGGTGAGGCTGTGGGGAAACAAATGCTGTGATAGGGTTGCAAGTGGGAATGAAAACTAGGAAAACCCTTTGAATGAACATTTGGCAATATCTATCATTTGGCAAGGTACGCATGTACGTTTTGAATGAGCAATCCCTCACCTAGGAATTCTTTCTGAAGGTACACCTGCAACAACAGGAATTCTTTCTGAAGATACACCTGCAACAACAGGAATTCTTTCTGAAGATACACCTGCAACAATATAAAACACAAACACATGGTTACTGCCTGCCTCACTGAAATGGAAAACTACTGAAAATGACCTAAACGTCTATGCCTTGGAGAGTGGGTGAGGAAATTGTGTGGCATCTGCACAGGGGAATAGAAAAGAGCTATAAAATAAAGAGGAGAGAAAGAGCCACAGGAAGTGACTAAAACTGATTTCCAGGATATATTACTACGTGGGAAATAGTACAAAATATGTCTAAAGTATTTCACAATGTGTGTAAAATATTGAAAATAAGATACATGTATCTGCTTAATTGTAGAACACAGACACAGAGAGCGGAAGGCCAAGCTTGTCACGGATGGGGCTGGGAACAGAATAGAAAAGTTGGTTGCAGGATGCTTCTCAGTAGGGTTTTTTGTGCTTTGAGAACCACGTTAAATTTCACATACCTATCCCACAAACACATCACTTCATTGAACAGACCATTTGTATTGTTTTTTTAGAACTATATAAAAGAATCAACGCAGGTGGGTGGAAATGCCCAAATGGTGTGCAAACAGAAGCAAATGAACAGACCTGTATTTCAAATGAATGACAACCACACCTATGGGACTGGGGTGGGCAGCCTGCAGAGAGATTAACCAAATACCTTCAGGACGCAGCATCTGACCAGCAGGCTTCACTTAGGGGACTGCAAATGAATGCCGTGCTTTACTTCACAGGTTTGTTTTTTTACAGAAGCATGGGTCTGCAATTTCTAAACCACCCTAACTATGTATTTTCATTTGCTGTATTTGTGTAAAAACTCTGCAAAAACTAATAAAGGATTTGTCTTGGTCTTGGCAGAGATGAGCCGTTATGGGTGTAACGAAGCAACTCTCTCCTCTGTGCACATTATACATTGTTTTTAGTTTTAAGCATGTGTATACATGGTGGAGCCAAAACTTGTAAAAGATAGATAAAAAGGTGAAGAGTCATAAATGTACAGATTTGTCCAGTAAGAGCAGGTTCTGAGGAAAAGATTTCTAAAATAGAGCATTTTTTGTCCAGTTACAAACATGCCTTTTTACTTTCATGGATCCTAGTCAAACGGTTGTCTGTCCACGTTGGTGCCAACAGTGCACATCGCAACCAACTCGAGTAACTGTCACTTAAAAAATATTTTCCAACCCTAGGAGAGAAAAGATGGTATGATATTGTTAGTTTTATGTTTAGTTTCTTATATTTACGAGCTGAACATCATCTCGTGCTTATTGAGCACTCTGCTTTTTTGAATTGTGAATTTATGTATTTTCCCTTCTTTACTTAATATCACCTTCCAGGTATTATCAGGTATTGTCTCCTCTTTTCTCCTCCTGGGAGGCTGTGTAGAGGAGGGGCCACCTGCCAGCAGGCTGGAGGATGGGAAGCAGGAAGGTGGGAGGGTGGGAGAGAGATAGGAGGGAAGGTGGGAGACAGGCAGGTTGGAGGGTGGGAGGCAGGGAGGTGGGAGGGTGGGAGGCAGAGAGGAGGGAAGGTGGGAGACAGGTAGGCTGGAGGGTGGAAAGCAGGGAGGCTGGAGGGTGGGAGGTAGGGAGGTGGGAGAGTGGGAGACAGGCAGGCTGGAGGGTGGGAGGCAGAGAGGAGGGAAGGTGGGAGACAGGTAGGCTGGAGGGTGGGAGGCAGGGAAGTGGGAGGGTGGGAGACAGGCAAGCTGAGGGTGGGAGGCAGAGAGGAGGGAAGGTGGGAGACAGGTAGGCTGGAGGGTGGGAGGCAGGGAGGTAGGAGGTTGGGAGACAGGCAAGCTGGAGGGTGGGAGGCAGAGAGGAGGGAAGGTGGGAGACAGGTAGGCTGGAGGGTGGGAGGCAGGGAGGTGGGAGGGTGGGAGGCAGGGAGGTGGGAGGGTGGGAGACAGGCAAGCTGGAGGGTGGGAGGCAGGGAGGCTGAAGGGTGGTAGGCAGGGAGGGTAGAGGCTGGAGGCAGGGAGGCTAAGGCGTGCACAGTTACACAGGCTACATATATTTTATCTTGGTTTGTTACTTGGCCATACAAAGTCTTTTAGCTATTGTGAAAAACATTTATTTTTTTTTTTCCTTGCAGCTTATGGAAAATGTAAGATTATATATTCTTTCAAATATTTAGTTCTAATTACGCTGCTTTTTATAGCATGCAGATTTCTATCTGAGTAGTGTATTATGTGTCTTGGGATCTGACTTTTTTAAATGGAGTTAATATTCCCAAGATTAGTTATTTAAGAATCCATGTACTGACCTCAAATAACACTTTTACTACATACTCCATGGATAGAATGTGGGGGACTACATTGGGTAGTTATTTATTGAGAAGATTAGTGGCTTATTCTTCACCTACTCCTGTTCACACTAACCTTTGTCACTGCCTTGTTCCTGTTCCCCAAGCCCCACTCTCATGGTGAATAAGTCACCCTGGCATTTCTTTGAGTTAAGCAGCAATAACTCCTTATTTTGACATTGTATTTTTGGCCAGTCACCGCAATCTGCTTAACCTCCCCTGCACTTTGGTTTAATATGTCACCCTCAGCAAGTATTAGTGTTTCCTCTCATTTTCCTGAAGTAATACCACTGTAGTAAAAACCCACTATTTAGTTCAGCCTGTGACTCACCCGTGACTCTTTAGGCTACAATAACCTCCAAGCTTCTTTGCTGTTAAATTCTCGACGCATGCCCATCATGTTCTAATTTAAACGCCATCTCCTCCTGAGGCCCCTCCTGGCCCTGCAGCTGGAGTCCAGGGCCAGTGCCCCACTCTGCTTACATCCTAGCACAGCCCGTTCCTGTCCGCCCTCCACAGCGGGGGCTGAAGAAGCACAGAGAATCTCCCCTGGCCCCTGTTCACACCCTCACTGTGTTTTCCAGGAGATCCTGTGACCTCAGTCAAAGCTGGGGGCAGTTTTTGAAGGAGGCTTTTCTCTCCAATTCTTCAGCTTATTTTTTTCAGGGCATAGCATCCCTGCATAAGTGAACAATTTTATTTTCAACCAAAGGTTTTGTCCGATCATAAAACATTTTTACCATGCGCCAATGTAACATTCTGAATTGTTTTAATGGAAGGAAGTAACAGGGAATGAAATGTGCAAAGCCAGAAGAGGTTTGCAATTTGAATGGAATCCAGGCGACTGATAAAGCGGGAGTGTTGCTTCATGTCAACCGCCCGCTTACCAAACTGGCAATTCATTGAGGGATGATTCTACAGACCTACACAGAGATGGAAATTGACTGCAGAAAAGATTCTGGAAGGCTCACCTCAGCCTCCTCCTGGAGAATCCCGTGGATGAAGCGTGCAATCACAAACGTACCCATCCTTCCGTCGTGGTGAGAGGCGACTGTGGGCCGTGTCACACCCTGATCTGTCCTTTCTCCTGATGCCCACAGACGTTTGAGAAGCATCATGGCTGTGGTGAAGCACATGGAGTCAGAGCTGGGGCTGAGGCTTCCCTGTTCCCTGCAGGGTGTCTCCTGTGTCGCTGCCCGCCAGAGAGAACCCAAGGTCAGTTACTCTTAGAGCTCCTCCTACGATCCAGTCCTGTGATCCTTTGAATAATGGCCTTCTGCTGTTCACCAACGGATTCTCTATTCCTAGAACAGGAGCTAACACTCCGTAACCATCATCTGTATCACTGGGGTCAGTGAAGTTCTCTGACAGGTTCCTCATGTGCAGAACAACAAGAGTAGCACCCAGTGAGCTGCTGGGAGGACTCAGTGTCTGGTGTTCACAAGTCCCAGCACATGGTCTGGGACATGAGCCCCACATGCCGCCCTGAGGCACCTCCCTCCTCGGTCTCCTCAGTTCAGTGTCTCCACCGGGAAACCACCGTGAGGGCCTGCAGGAAAACACAGCAGACTAGAAAGTCCAGTTGGAGATTTCAAGTGTGCTACAGCCTCTGCAGCAGGAGTGAAGCTGGACCTCCAGGTTCTGGTGAGGGCCGCGGGTGGGTGTGGTGCCCTGGATGCGGGGCCGGCTGCAGATGCTGGTGCGCTTCTCCCAGGCATCAGAGGTGCCTCCTGTTACCTCTTGTCCAGACATTGTAAGACATCTAAGCTGGAACATGACGTGTCACAAGTGTGGAGCTCAGGAGAGGCCTCCGGAGTAGAGACGAGAGCTTGGGGTCATTTGTCTACAGAGAACACTGAGGACCGTGGGGCTGAGTGACACCAGCCGGCAGGAGAGGCCATGGCGGGAAGCAGAGGCTCCGGCCGGACTCCAGGGAGCATCAGCGACTGAGGGGCCACAGAGCGGGCAGGGCCGGGGCGGGGGCAGGGGCTGCCTGCCTGCACTCTCATTACAGCAGAGGCAGTGACCTTTCCCTTGCTGTGCCCAGGGAAGGGACGGGCCCATGGCAGGTGCTGTGAGCATGTGCTTGTTGGGTTCCTGAAGCAGAGTCCAGCCAGCCCAGAGGGCCACATTCTTGTCACTGCCCCTTGGAGCCGCAGCTCAAGCCAAGTCCCACACACCCCTCTCTGGGCTCTAACTTTGTGCTGCCTCCGATGTTCAGGGTACTTTAGTTCAAACCATATCAAAAGCTGGTTTGAAAAACAAGTCCTATAGAGGTGCCAACAGAGTAAGATGAGTTTTTTATTTTAATAGGTGCCTTCTAAAGACAGTTATCTTATCTTTGTTATTTATCACACGCATCTGACACTAATGTCAGCGATTTCCATGTGGATAGGGAAGGCATTGGGACTTGCTGCGGGGCTGGGTGTGAGGCTATGAAATTCCAGTCAGTTGCTCCGTCCTGCGGCACATCACGGCAATGCATTTGACACCCATACTGTTATGCAGCCAGCCAACGTTCCTGGAAGCATCCGGTAGCTGGAAAAGGCTCCGGAGAGTACAACAGGGTGGTGCTCTGTGCTGGGAAGGCGTCCTAAAAAGCATTTTCTGGAAACTAATATCCGCCATGGTCCTATTTTTGAAAGCAGAAATGGCTCTTTGGAGAGAACAATTTAAAGGGTATGAGTGTGTTTGTGCCGTAAGCAGCGGCTGCTCAACAAGACTAAGCTCCACTGCTGCACTCAGCTCTGAAGACAGCTCTGAAGAATGCCCGGCCCAAGGGCTCCTCCCCACAGCTGGGCGTGAGAAAGGCATGAAAGCAGAATGGGAGACAACTGCACAGGGAGAGTGCACTGCTACACGGGGAGGGACAGCTGGGCACAGGCAGACACCTTCACATGGAGAGTGTCCCACTACACAGGGAGGCACGGCCGGGCCCAGGGAGACACCTTCACGAGGAGAGTGTCCCACTACACGGGGAGGGACAGCTGGGCACAGGGAGACACCTTCACATGGAGAGTGTCCCACTACACGGGGAGGGACAGCTGGGCACAGGGAGACACCTTCACGAGGAGAGTGTCCCACTACACGGGGAGGGACAGCTGGGCAGAGGGAGACACCTTCACATGGAGAGTGTCCCACTACACGGGGAGGGACAGCTGGGCAGAGGGAGACACCTTCACATGGAGAGTGTCCCACTACACGGGGAGGGACAGCTGGGCAGAGGGAGACACCTTCACATGGAGAGTGTCCCACTACACGGGGAGGGACAGCTGGGCCCAGGGAGACACCTTCACATGGAGAGTGTCCCACTACACGGGGAGGGACGGCCAGGCCCAGGGAGACACCTTCACATGGAGAGTGTCCAGGCAAGGCCCAGGGAGACATCTTCACATGGAGAGTGTCCCACTACACGGGGAGGGACAGCTGGGCAGAGGGAGACACCTTCACATGGAGAGTGTCCCACTACACGGGGAGGGACGGCCGGGCCCAGGGAGACACCTTCACATGGAGAGTGTCCCACTACACGGGGAGGGACAGCTGGGCCGAGGGAGACACCTTCACATGGAGAGTGTCCCACTACACGGGGAGGGACAGCTGGGCCCAGGGAGACACCTTCACATGGAGAGTGTCCCACTACACGGGGAGGGACAGCTGGGCCCAGGGAGACACCTTCACATGGAGAGTGTCCCACTACACGGGGAGGGACAGCTGGGCACAGGGAGACACCTTCACGAGGAGAGTGTCCCACTACATGGGGAGGGACAGCTGGGCAGAGGGAGACACCTTCACATGGAGAGTGTCCCACTACACGGGGAGGGACAGCTGGGCCAAGGGAGACACCTTCACATGGAGAGTGTCCCACTACACGGGGAGGGACAGCCGGGCCCAGGGAGACACCTTCACATGGAGAGTGTCCCACTACACGGGGAGGGACAGCTGGGCACAGGGAGACACCTTCACGAGGAGAGTGTCCCACTACATGGGGAGGGACAGCTGGGCAGAGGGAGACACCTTCACATGGAGAGTGTCCCACTACACGGGGAGGGACAGCTGGGCCAAGGGAGACACCTTCACATGGAGAGTGTCCCACTACACGGGGAGGGACAGCTGGGCACAGGGAGACACCTTCACATGGAGAGTGTCCCACTACACGGGGAGGGACAGCTGGGCACAGGGAGACACCTTCACATGGAGAGTGTCCCACTACATGGGGAGGGACGGCCGGGCACAGGGAGACACCTTCACGAGGAGAGTGTCCCACTACACGGGGAGGGACAGCTGGGCCCAGGGAGACACCTTCACATGGAGAGTGTCCCACTACACGGGGAGGGACAGCTGGGCCAAGGGAGACACCTTCACATGGAGAGTGTCCCACTACACGGGGAGGGGCGGCCAGGCCCAGGGAGACACCTTCACATGGAGAGTGTCCAGGCAAGGCCCAGGGAGACATCTTCACATGGAGAGTGTCCCACTACACGGGGAGGGACAGCTGGGCACAGGGAGACACCTTCACATGGAGAGTGTCCCACTACACGGGGAGGGACGGCCGGGCCCAGGGAGACACCTTCACATGGAGAGTGTCCCACTACACGGGGAGGGACAGCTGGGCACAGGGAGACACCTTCACGAGGAGAGTGTCCCACTACATGGGGAGGGACAGCTGGGCAGAGGGAGACACCTTCACATGGAGAGTGTCCCACTACATGGGGAGGGACAGCTGGGCCAAGGGAGACACCTTCACATGGAGAGTGTCCCACTACACGGGGAGGGACAGCCGGGCACAGGGAGACACCTTCACATGGAGAGTGTCCCACTACATGGGGAGGGACAGCCAGGCCCAGGGAGACACCTTCACATGGAGAGTGTCCCACTACACGGGGAGGGACGGCCAGGCCCAGGGAGACACCTTCACATGGAGAGTGTCCAGGCAAGGCCCAGGGAGACATCTTCACATGGAGAGTGTCCCACTACACGGGGAGGGACAGCCGGGCCCAGGGAGACACCTTCACATGGAGAGTGTCCCACTACACGGGGAGGGACGGCCGGGCCCAGGGAGACACCTTCACATGGAGAGTGTCCCACTACACGGGGAGGGACGGCCGGGCCCAGGGAGACACCTTCACATGGAGAGTGTCCCACTACACGGGGAGGGACAGCTGGGCCCAGGGAGACACCTTCACATGGAGAGTGTCCCACTACATGGGGAGGGACGGCTGGGCAGAGGGAGACACCTTCACGAGGAGAGTGTCCCAGTACACGGGGAGGGACAGCTGGGCCCAGGGAGACACCTTCACATGGAGAGTGTCCAGGCAAGGCCCAGGGAGACACCTTCACATGGAGAGTGTCCCACTACACGGGGAGGGACGGCCGGGCCCAGGGAGACACCTTCACATGGAGAGTGTCCCACTACACGGGGAGGGACGGCCGGGCCCAGGGAGACACCTTCACATGGAGAGTGTCCCACTACACGGGGAGGGACGGCCGGGCCCAGGGAGACACCTTCACATGGAGAGTGTCCCACTACACGGGGAGGGACGGCTGGGCAGAGGGAGACACCTTCACATGGAGAGTGTCCCACTACACGGGGAGGGACGGCTGGGCAGAGGGAGACACCTTCACATGGAGAGTGTCCCACTACACGGGGAGGGACGGCCGGGCCCAGGGAGACACCTTCACATGGAGAGTGTCCCACTACACGGGGAGGGACGGCTGGGCAGAGGGAGACACCTTCACATGGAGAGTGTCCCACTACACGGGGAGGGACAGCCGGGCCCAGGGAGACACCTTCACATGGAGAGTGTCCCACTACACGGGGAGGGACAGCTGGGCCAAGGGAGACACCTTCACATGGAGAGTGTCCCACTACACGGGGAGGGACGGCCGGGCCCAGGGAGACACCTTCACATGGAGAGTGTCCCACTAAACATAGAGTGACCCCCTGGCACAGCATCCGCTTTCATCCCCAGAGGCCAGGACAGTATTTTTGTCCAGTCACTGCTTGGCTCAACTCAAAACAACTGAGCCTAGTGATGTTACAGAGAAATTCTAGAGACTCAGAAGTCATGTAAATTAGATTCTCCTAATCAACACGAGCTCTGAAATAGGTCTTGTTCAAAGCAGCATTGGTGTCCATTTCTGTGGTGATGTGTGGCACTGTGTGGCACCTGCGTCCTCAGAGGCCAAATGTCTATCCTTGTCTTCAGAGAACCCCCTCCTGAACATAGTGTCCCGCCAAGAGAGTATTCTAGGAAACTGCTGTGCTGCTAAGGGAAAAAGAATAAGCTACTCATGCAGAAATGTATTAATTGCATCACACCTATTTCCAAAACAGTGTTGGAGAAGGTTTATATTTAAAACATACATAACATATATGTAGAAAAATATAGAACATATATTAGGTTGATATAATTGTGGTTTTTGTCATTACTTTTAGTGGCAAAAACTGTTATTACTTTTGCACTGACCTAATATTTAAAATGCATATTACATTGAATAATAATATATTATTTTAAGTATATATACACATGTAGCATATATATAACTGTATATTATTTTCTATATGTATATAGTTAAAATAAAAATAAGTAAAGATGGAGAAAGAGGCCATTGTCATTGGAAGGGCAGGCATGCAGTGCTGGGCATGGGGTTGAAGTAAATGCCATTAAGCCGTAGCTTTATTCTCTGTCCTTTGGATCCTTCCAATGCCCAGCTAAATGGACGTCTCCCCTTTCCTTGGCCTGTCTTCCTAAATG